>NC_080443.1:5858337-6162087 GCF_028018845.1 Melospiza georgiana | reverse complement strand
AGTTTGCATGTTTATACTTAATAGCTATGAATGGATTGAATCTGTTTGTTTCAGTTTTGAATCTATGCCAACTTTCAGCACCCTTAATGACCTCTGAAATGGAGTTCCATTACTTAAGATGTGAATATGAAAAAACCCATTCCTATGTTTTGAACTTCCCTATTAGTTTCACTTGATGCTCAGCTCCTACATGTAAAGAAGATACAGTCATCTTCCACTTACCTTTTTCATGTTATTCCCAGTCCTGTAGATCTCTATCAAATTCTCCGTCAGCTGATTCTACTCCAGGCTGAAGAGTGTCAAATTTCCTTCATCACATGGAAGCTGCTCCACCTTTATCACTCTTCACATATTCCCTCTGAAATGGGAACATGAGAATTACTCAGAGCACTGAAGAAGCAGAATAAACCAGAGCTCTACACAGAGTCATGTTTTCCAATTTGTCTTCTATTTCTTTCATAATAATTCCTAACTCAGCTTCTGTGTGTTTTTTTCTGACCAATTCACCTGAAGTCAATGGAGTTGGGAATTACACAACTTCTATTATTTAACATTATACCCAGTTATCCACAGCAACTACCAACATTGATCATGTCAATTCTGTGATACCTCTGGTTCTTTTAAAAGACATTGCCTGCTATTTGTGATTTTCAACTGTCCAGCTAACTTTTCAAGACATTATTTTCACATAGAACATGACATCAAATTCTTCTATTTATCTAAATATGAGTTGTCAACTAGTCCTGTTGATATTTTCTGTAGGAAATAAGAGCAGACCCTCACAGAAAAGGTTGGCAAGAGTGAAGTTTGCCGTTACCTAGAGAAACTGGGGCTAAAACTAATTGCTATGGACAAAGACAAAACCTTTGGGGACCCTGATATAAGCAGAAATAAGTTTGTCCCCTGTCCAGACAAATACACAAAATCTCAACCAATGGCTAATTTAACTTAAAATATTAGATGAACTCCGAAACTGAGGGGAAACGGTGACAGAGGTGTTGGGAACCCAGAAAAGTGAAATGAAAATTACCTTTTATCACCAGCAGGCAAAACCATCAGAAGCAATATGAATTTCACAAAAATCCTAACACTGACTCAGTCAGCAACGCAGTTCTACCAGCTGAACAGCATTGTCTCTGATTGTCCATCTCAGGTAAGATTTTACCATTACAGGTAAGATTTCAAATATTCTTCTTCTCACCTGGGGAAAAAATAAGGTTATACATGTACTACAGAGAAGACAGTCTGAATACAACAGAGCTAGTTCTGTGCCCATCAATGTCAAAAATCACCTGTAAAATCTTTATAACCAAAAGGAATTTCTAAGAAAGAAAGAATGAGCATCATATTTGGTTTTTCACAATCCAGACTGGATTTTTAAGAACTGAAGAAAAAAAATCATCTAATCTAAATAAATAGATTCAGAAATCAGTACATCTAAGAAAAAGCATGGCAACACAGTTCTCCATAATCCAGACAATAAAAACACAAAAAGGTGCTCCAATAATTATTTTATAAAAATCAATTAATAAAAATTTAATTCAATGGATTATGAACTTCCTTTTCTTTCCAGATTTATTTGCAGTCCACAAATGCTTGTCAACAAGAGTACATAGAGACAAGCTAGGACTGGGCAGAGAAAAGAGGTGGCAGCTCTTGTTTAGATTCATGAAGGTAATGCTCATATGCTGCATCTCATTTGGAAGCCATTCACAAGAATTAAGGTAGAGGATAGATATGCCATATATATATTTATAGAACATCAAGATATAGACATAAAATACATAACAAAAAGGCTGACATCAGGACAGATGGCTGGTTCTTACATTTTTGCCAGGATATGCATCCTCTCTTCAATTACGACTAGATTTGTCAAGTTCTGATTATATATTGACATAAAATTGTTACATCCAATCACATAATCAAAACTGTGCTACTAATAAGAAAAAATACATTAAAATAATTATAAAATATTCTTGCTACAAATCTTTATGCATTTCTATGCGTATCTTCTGAAATTTAAACACAAGTCAGAAGAGCAGGGTGGGAATCTGTATTTCTACATGTGCATAATCTATGCAATAGACACTCAGGCTGATTTTGAAAGAGTCAAATTATGATAGAAAATACACTCTAAGCAAAATAAAAATACATTGCAAATAAAAAACAATATAAAATTATTTCAAAGACAAAATGCAAACAATACGCACCAGAGTTTCTGTAATAAATTGGAAATTACATAACATGAAAAATACTATAATTCCTTGATCTGACCCTAATTCCACACTGATATTATCTCTTTTTAGTGATTGTATAGAAGCCTACATAGCAAACACTATTTTCTATTCTTCATGTTATATAAGAATAACAACTACACAAGTCCTGGAAATGGATTTCACTGTCCTCTCAGTAAAATTTTGTATATTGCCAGAAATATATTTAGGGAATAATGAGGCAGTTTTGAAAAATCTGCAAAGAAACACATAATTGGAGTACATTAAATTACTTTGGCGGAGGGGATACCACAGGAGAACTCAAAGGTGGATGTTTTTCTGAAGCTAAGTGACAAAGATGACTAGAAGGCACGAGTATATAGTTAACATTAACTCTTTCCATGTGAAATTTGTCCTATATTGTATCAGGAAAGCAAATGATAGCATTTTTTAATTCTGTGTTATACTGCCCTTCTGTAAGCATTCTTCCTATTCGATTGCACCATCTGGTTGGCAATTTGCCTATGTGTCCTTCCTGCTTTCTTGGAAACTAAGCGTGGATGTGCTTAGGAAAGAAATGGGAAACATTGCCGCTCAAGGAGTTGCCTGCCTGCACCATTTTAATTCCGCTCCCATTCGCGCCCCTTTTCTTCCATGTCATCACCATGTTCCTGATTCCTCTGGCCACGGACCGGGTTACTTCCAGTAGCGGTGATACCAAACGTTTAAATTTCAAACAGCTTTCTAAAGAAATGCTTCCGTGTACTCCCTCCACAAATAACGGCATTTTAGGGTTGGTTTATGTGGCTGTATTTAAGGTGCACAGCACCACTCTGTTTTAATATGCCTTGGTGTATCTGGACACATGGTTCTTCCCACCCTCTTTCTCTCCATTTTTGAACAATTTATATTTTGTAACTAGTAACTAATTTTCCACACATTTTTCATTTTTATTTTACCTATAAGGTCTTACATCAAAATGCTAGCCATTCAATGTAAGGACACCATATGATAAAGCACCAAAAAAAGTGCCTTTTAAAACATTTTATTTATATCATGAAGCAGTGTCAGCAAAAATGCGGCCCTGCTTTGTCTACAGCATCCCCTCCAACCATGAGACAGTTGGGCTGGAGGGCTTTGTACAACTAAGGACCTCGTACTAGGACTACATTAAGTGAGTGCAGCTCACAGTTCATTGCCCTCTAACAAACCTTGGAAGAATCCAGGTATTATTATCCCTTGTTTTAGGTTTGCCATATTAGAGGCAATAATGTCATCCAAGTATAACACAGAAAAATGAGAAATATCCAGGAATTCCAGCCTTTTGGAGGGTAAACATAATTGGGAGCATGAAAGGTATGTTGTGCACATACCTGTTGCCATCTGCATGGGTCATAAATGGGCCATATATGGGCAAATACACCTTTTCTTCCAGTAGAGGTCAAGAGCTCTAGAAGATTTTGGTCTCAGAAACCACAGATATTAGAGAAGTGATTTGATGAATGTATTAGTGAGGATCCAGATGCAGAGATTTTATTGAAATATCTGTGTTTTCTTACCCAGGAATTAACTGCACACCTGGAAAGAGTTCTCCAGAATAGCAAGAAGTTGTTTAAAGGTTTAAGGTTAAACCCATAAGCCATCAGAAGTCTTAGATAGGAGACATGCACTAATACAGAATCCAAATCCTTCAGAATCTCAGCTCAATTAGCACTTAATCCCACAATTAATGGACCATGGCTGCCAAGCTCTGAGCCATCAATGGTTCCTCCATGTAGAGCTCCTTACATACCTGAGGGTTTACATTTGGGCAAGGACTGGAAGCACTCCCTCTTCTCAGTGCTGATAAACTCAATGATCTGGTCAGACCTTAATCCCCACTGGATTCATAAGTATTCTTCTGCCTCCCAAACTGCCTTCAATGGATGTTCATCACCTGTCTCATTAGGTTACTTACAAAATATGGAGTTGGAAGATCATGGGATGGTAGCACACCTTGTGTTTTGAACACCTACAAACACCTGTGACATCCCCACCTCAGTGACTAACGAGTGCCAGCCTCTCATTCTGTATGCATTGATCACACCATCCTTCTCCCTTTGCCTCCTCTTTCTTCCCACCTTCACTTCAAGTATTGCAATGAAAATTGCAACCAACAGTCATACCTAGAACCTACCTATTCCATTTAGAGCGCTGCAAGAATGTAGTGCTCTGTGAGGAGAGCAATTTGTGATGCTGACTTTAGTATGAGTAAGGAAATCCCTGAGATTATACAGTTCATCAGAACAAATTTTCCCCCCATTCCTCTGAAATGTCATCTTTGACCCTCAGACCCTCAGCTTTACCCATGATACTCTGTGTGTCTTGAATCTCCCTGCAGAACAAACTCTCTAACTGCTGCCTGCCTCAGCAGTAGTCTCTTCTCTTTTCTGAGCTATTTATGACTTAATTTGGTGCCACAACGATTGCTGACTATATCTTTAACTGTCTCCTTGATACCTTGACATAAAATAATCATGAAATTTGGAAATTTTTTAATGGGAAATGCCCCTGGATTTCCATTAAAGTGCTTTTGGTTGTGCCAAAGCAATTCCATTGGCCAAAACCAATAAGTTGAACATTGTTTTGTTGCAGTTCTGCCTGTGAAAGCTCTTAATACTGAAGGCATGTCAGTATTTTAAACCAGATGCAACATCTATATTTACATATACAATAGTCCTTAAAAATCTTCTGAGCACAAATAAGTTTTCAGGATAAAAACAAGTATTTAGCATAATTAAGATACCCACAGTGTCTTAAATATTCTGCATTCCAACTACTAAGACATACTTCAGTATCCAATTGCCAGATCACTGCAGCAGTTAGTAAACCATGACTTTTTAATGGGAAACCCTGTACATGTTAAAAAATGATACAGTTCCCAATCTTATGTAACTAAAGATATCTTACGCAGATTATGATGATTTACAAACCTCTGAAAAACAGATGTGCCAAGCAACCCACTTAAAGGAAGCATATATTGTATTTATTTATTAATTTATACAGTGCCCATCTCAAAGCAGAGTCTGGAATCCTGCACAAAATAAACAAAAATTAAACCAAACTGGGCTCAGAGCCAAGAGAAATCAACTGCATGAATAAAATGGGGAGGGTGAAAGAAAACTATTCCAAAAAGATATATACATGTCTCCAGATACTGGGCTGTCTTGTGGACATGTCATAATATCAATACTGGAAGTAACAGAAATACAATTTACAGCAAGGATAGAAATATTCAAGAAACAAAGGAGAGCAATTATGACAGAGTTAATTTACAGCTATTGAAAGCCACAGCACAGAGGCAATTACATCAGAGGAAATACAAACTGTGTAAATTTTGAATGAAGATTGAGTACATATACTGTCACACAACATCTATAGGATTTCAGCTCCAACTATTGATCATATTGCATTTCATTCTTTGATTGAAATATTTAAACAGTAAGAAAACATTGCAACTGCTGTGGGAGAGCTTTTGAGTGGGTATTCCCTCAAATATATGGACTCCTATTATATTACTGTCCTCCTTCCCATATTTTATTTATAACACATCAGGGTTTTTAGTCCTTTTTTATGATTTTGATGACTTAGATGAATAATGATGAGGTAGCTGCCTAAATACAGAGCTGCTATGAAGAAATGCCTCTGAGATCTAGGGAGAAAAGAGAAGGAAGCAGCACATTTTATGTTCAAAAGGCACAAAGACCAGACCACACAATTAAATTGACTTTTGGCTGTGTATCCTCTCCTGATCAAAGAATGGGTCATATTGGAAGGGACCACACCAGGTTATTTGGTCTGACCTTCCTGCTCAAGCAGGGCCAGCCCCAAGCACAGGGCACAGGCTGTGTCCAGGTGGGGTTTAAATATCTCCCATGAGGGGAGACCACAAAAGGTCTCTGGGCAATTTGCATCCTGAAAGTGGAGTTTTTCCTGATATTCAGGTGGAAGGGATGGATATCCTGTGTTTTAGTCTCTGCCCATTGCCTCTTGTCCTGTTCCTGGGCCCCACAGCAGAGCCTGGTCCATCCTCTGATGGACACAGATAAGATCCCCTTGAGTCTCCTCCAGGTTAAACAGGCCCAGCTCCCCCAGTGCAGAACTGGACATGGGGCTGAGCAGAGGATCAGGATCCCCTCCCTGACCTGCCATCAGTGCCCTTCCACACGCATCCAGGATCTCCCGGCCTTGTCCCCAGAACATGCTGCCGGCCAGGGACGCTGGGCTGTCCACCCTCCCTGACAGAGCTGTCTCCCAGCAGCTCAGCTCCCCACCTGGACAGTGATGAATTCCCTCTGGAATTCCCTATTTGCTCCAGCATGGACACTTTTTGGCCTGGATACCCGTTTTGAGATCCATTTGGTGGCAATAAGCCCCCTCAGGCCCAGGGTGGCCGGGCCCAGCATTGGCATGAGGGGAAGAGCCCTCACCAGCACCTGCTGGTTTTGCTCTTTTTTCATTATTATGTTATTTTGCCCATACATTGAGCTCTACAAACATTTTTTTTCTAACACCCTCTCTCCTAAGACACCCCAGCATCAGTCCTGCTGGTGATACAGAATTTTACAAATTTATACGCTGAAGATATTTTTAGTGACTCCCAATCTCTCCAACTTACTTTTTCAGAGTCTCTGTCTAAACAATCCTCTCCTTATAAAACTAATGAAAACTTTAGCAACAGGTTCAAATTCCTTTGCCAAGGGACAAGATTTCAAAGTGAGATTCAACAACCAAATCCCAATCAGAGAAGAAAAAGACTTTTTCTTCTTCACTTAGTGGTTTTGAACTATTTATAACTAGGCAAAGTTTTACTGAAGGTGAGTGGTACAGTAATACGTCTGAAAATATCAATGATGTTAAAACCCTGAGAAAATGTAAACACATTTAAGACATGGAAAAAAGTATATCTATAAATAGTTGTAAGGATGGACAGTAACCAATAATGTGTGGCCCTAACTCAGTTAATTCATCTTGTATTGCACATAATACCAAAATACTGAGAAACACTATTCTGAAAAAAACAAAATTGCTTTAAAAATTTTTTGTTCAAATATTTTCAATGCCTTTATACTTCATTTAGCATTTTGAAAGTTGCTAACGAAATTATGTAGCAGTAATACAAATTAATCTCTTACAACTATAATATAAAGAAATGTGCCATGTTAAGGTTCGTAAAAACTCTTATAAAAGTATATTTCAAAATAGTAGATTAAACCAAAATCTTTGACTGTATTACATAAACTCCTCAAAATTAACTTCTTCTCCCATTTTAAATATTTCCATTTTTTTCTAAATATTTATTTCAAACACTGAGTTTACTTCCTTAATTGCGTGTTATATTTTCAGGGGAGTGAGCTTCCCCTCATGCATCTCCAAGCAGACACCTGCATATGCATGAGCAAGAAAAGCATTCAAACACCTGCTATGAACCTTTTTTCCAGGGAAAGTTTAGCAGAGAATCTCTTTAACACCTATGATTAAAAAACATTTTACCAGGAATCTCTTATTGATTCAGATCCCAGCTGAAGCCCCCAATCAGCTTTATCAGAAATGAAGCTCTTCAGACTTCTAATTATAACACAATTTTCACTTGCCCTTTAAGGAATTACAATGTATCAGGATACAATTTTCTCTCCTGAGTGCTTGCCTCCAGATTATTAATACTTTCTCAAAGTTGCAGCCAAAACAGCTCATTTCAAAAATTCAACAAAGATGCCTTGCCAGGGTTAGCAAAATCTGGCAACTCATTCCTTTAAATGCTTTTGCACTCCCAAACTTGAGGGCAAAGGTATAAGAAATAGAGGCAGGGAGGTGAAGCTGAAATTGTAAAAGAAGGAAAATAATGAAACAAAGAACCTGAGGAACAACTCTCTTCAATAAATCAAATTAGCCTAGTCCAAAACTGGAGGGAAAAAAAAAAAGAAAACCAATTCTCTAATACTTAATAACAACTTACAAAGCCATAGCAGAGAGCCCCAGAAATGCTCTCACAGAGCTTGGCATCACTCAGGTTGGAAGGGATCTTGATGGACCTACAGTCCAATCTTTGCTCAAAGCAGGGTCAGTCCACAACTCAGATCAGATTTCTCACAGCTTTGTCCATTTGGGTCCTGAAAAGCTATATAAACTGGAGAGTGCACAACTCTGGAGGTCCAAAGCTTAATTACCCTCTTAGCAAATTTATTTTTCCTTGAATCTAGGCAGATCCTCCCCAGTTCCAGTTTGAGCATTACCTTTTCCCTGCCACTGTGAACCTCAGTATGTTCTCTGCCTCCTCCTCTTTTGTCTTCCAAGTTTCAGAAATAATGCCAAGATCAGGCAAGCTGCTGTGGCAAAAAAGAAAAAAGAAAGGACATTAAAACTGGATTGCTATAGAAACTGGATGGAGGAATTACATGAAATAAAATACAGCAACAGGAATCCAATAAACAACTAAGGTGAGAACAGAGTAAATAAGCATGAGAATTGGGAGTCAAATTCTATAGCCTGGTGTCTCCAACACAAAACATGGTGCAGCACTGTAAGTAGAGACAAAAGAGATGAAGTAAGGCTAATTAACTAAATTAATTCTTACCTTAATTAGGTATTACTAACTTTCCAGCTTCAAGGTTTTCTTTCAATGCAGTTTTCTGTAATAATGAACCATATACCTATTTAACTGATTTTGATGCAAGAGAACTGATAAATTAGAAGTGCAGTCATGAAAAGCCCATGACATACATGTTGTGATGACTGCTGTGGCATCTGCCATAGTTTTCAGGTCTGAATTTCTCTTTAGTAACATTAATTTCCCAATGTGTGACCATATTTTCAGGTAGTTTCTGAGACTGGCCATTGTATAAGTAGCTAAAACCTTTTTCATGCAGACCCTTTTCAAAATGTCATTACTGAAAATAGGAACAGTTCAACTGATGTGGATTGAAATCCTTGGACTTTACAAGTACATCATATTTCTGAATGCATAAAGCTAGAACTCAGCAGGTACTTAGGTATGTGCATACTAATTGCATTCCAATAGTACTTTCAATATCAGTGGAATTAACAATGTTTTTGAAATTAATCATCCACATGCCCATAATGCCAAGTAAGAGATCAGACTAAACTGATAAGAGGAAAAAGGGACGTGAAAGGCCAGAAGTATGATATGGACTTTATCATCTTACAGGCATTACAAACAGAAGTAAGGAGACAGAAGGATATTAGTAAGTGGTCACAAAAAACACTTCAAAAACACATAATCAAGATGTACATAAAGCTTATAGAAAGCTTTTCATTCTCTTTTGCCTTGAAGACTCAGAAAGAACTTATGTGCTTCTTGAACTGGTAGCTTAGTGGCACATGGGGATCTTGCCTTTGAAACAATTAATTAATTAGAGAACAATTCAGTATCAGATCCTGCTCCTGAATGAAGTTGAAAGCAGTGGAAGAGAGGATCTGAGATCTGCTTTTTGCTTTTTTGGTAAGGAAGAATATTGCAGTGTTTAACCCATGTTCCTTACTGGACGATCTCATGGGAAAGGGAGTTCCAGTTCACGCAGCAAAACCACAGCTGAAATCATTCTGACCAATGATGGAACAAATGCATCAATATAATCACACAAATGTTAGGACTAAGCTGGCAAAACCTCATTCATGTGAATAATCCCATCAATACAGAGTCTAGATTAAAGGATACACATCAAACCCCAGCAGAGGTAAGGTTTTAAGCTCACCATTTTAGACAGAGATAATGTTCATATAAACATCCAAACTTCTGGGACATTCATTAGAATCAAAGAGCAAAGCTCTCAGGGTCTGACCATTAATATGCTGGCACACAGCAATCTCTGTGAGGCAATCAAGCTCTTTTTCAGAATTATATGATCATCCCTACCTATATGCCACTTCTTAAATTTTTCAAAAGCTTTCTTGCTTTTGATTTACTGCTTTTCTTCTGGGGTTTATCAACTGCTTTTAGCTTCCTGGCACACTCCCAGACTCATCTGAGTAGTAGCATGAACCCAGTGATCTTGGCATCTAGAATTCTATCTTTAAAAAGCTAAATACCTTTGTTAGTGTCATGGTGGGTTCAAGCTTTCAATACAAACTTTCTCTCTCCTGTAGAGCACACACTCACAGGAATAACCACACTCCCAGTGCAAAGCACACACAGAGAAATAACCATACTCCTAGTGCAGAGCACACACACAGGAATACCCATGCTCCCAGTGCAGAGCACACGCACAGAGGAATAACCACACTCCCAGTGCAGAGCTCACACCAGTGACCCAATTGCTATGTTTGCTGTGCCACACTTAACCTTACTGTTTTAGACCTGTGTTTCCAATATACAATACAATAGTAATTGCAAATGGCCTTCAACAGCATCTCAAGAACACAATTATATTATATAATGATATCTGAGAATTAGCAAGACACCATACCACCCTGTTTATCCATAAGTAACAGGGTATGATGAATGAGTAAAGCAGGTCCTAGCTAATGCCTTTCTGACCACCAAAATTCACTAAATGGATGATTCTAATTGCTTCCCAGTGTTTCTGAAATACCACATTTACAAAACTTTCCTTTTCTAATCTATATAGATAGTGCTATTTAAAATAAAATCTACCTGCGTATGCTTCAGGCCTTACTTTAATGAAAGTCTACCCTTATTGTAGATATGGTCACACAGAAACCATGGAAGTGACATTACAGACCACAATGGTCACTTATGGAAAATGCTTTTTTTTAATGAAAAAATGACATTTTTCTAAAGTAATCAACCTTGAACTTAGCAACAGGTAAAAACACTAATCTCTCCTTTGCCAGACCCTGGGGATTGCACAACTGTGGATTTCTGTGTAAGTTTTCATTGAATTATTTTTTAGATAACTCAAGACATTTACAAGCCTTATTTAACACAGAACACATCTGTACCATTTCACCTTTCTCTGATAGGTTTTATTTAGGGCCCTTTCCCCAAAGAAATTAATGTTTTCCCTTCCCAAAATCATAGAACGCTTTGTGTTGGAAGGGACTTTAAAGACTATCCAGGTCCAACCCCTGCCGTGGGCAGAGACAACTTCCACCATCCCAGGGTGCTCCATTCCCCCTCCAACCTGACTTTGAACACTTTCAGGGATAGGGTAACCACAGCTTCTCTGGGCAATCTGTGCCAGTTGCCTCAAAGGGAGAGAATTTCTTCCAATATCTAATCTAAGCCTTCCTCTTCGCAGTATGCAAATACAATTTGTTCACAAGATCCATGTGAAAAGGCACTATAAACTTGAATTTTTTAATTCCTTATCTGAATATCTTGAGGTTTTCCCAGCTCTGATGAGCTCCCCTGTGCCCAGTATTCAGTTCCCAAAAAGATTCCCCAAAATAGCAGAAGCACCAGTTTCCATGTAGGTCAGCTGTGTTAGTAAATCCAGTGCCCCAGTCATTTTGCTGCTTAACCTGTTTTTCCTTGCAATGGTAAAGTCTGCTCCTCTTTGCTGCATAATGAACATGCCTGTTGCTGCCAAGGTCTGGGCACAGGTGTCAGTTCCTTGTCAGCCTCCAGGGCCAATAAACAGAGTCTCTGCAATGTAAAATGAGGCAATACATTCACAATCATCATCTTTTCCCAGAACATGTGAAGCTCCAAAATAAATGCATTTCAAACATTATAGCACTCTCATATTCATAAAGTTCATTACTGTTTTTAATTTTGCTTGCTGCTTATTTACTGTTTATTCTCTTGCTTTACTGCCCTGGTGAAATTGCAGTTAATTGATACCCCAAATGGAAAGAGAAAAGAAAAAAAAGGAGCACAATTCCAGAAATGCTTGGTCCCTAACTAATCCTGCCACAGACTTGCTACTGCCAAGATGGCATTGTATAAAAAGGTTAAAAGAACGTCTTCCAAAATTTCTGTAGCCTCTCTAATCTCTTTTGTCAATCTTTTAAAGTGGCTTTTTGGCAGTGAAAGAAGCCCTCTGCATTCTGTGACAAAACACTTTCAACAGAAGATGACCTTACAAGCAGATGTCTCTCTGATGACTGCAGCTGCCTTAGCAGGATTTTCACAGAAAGAAACTCCCTCTCAAGAATGAGAAATAATACAACATTTCCCTACAAGATGATTTTATACCCCTCAAAAAGATTGGATGCCCAGCAGACACTCACACTTTCAGCTTTTCAGGGTGCCCTTCCCACAATTGTCTAATAATTTTTGAATAGGGTTCCCCAGGGACACAGAGCCCCACTCCTCCCATGCAGCACAGGCACTTGGCTTGGTTTTGTTGTGGTTAATGAATTGTATTCTACTTAGATGGAAAAATCTGTCTTGCCCCTTGAAAATCCCCCTGACTATCCCAGTGCCACCTGTATCTGCCTCCACTGATCATGGCACCACCTCACATCTAACCAGCTACACAGATGCCAGTTTGCTCTTCAACAAACCCAGTCTGTTCGGTGCATAATTTCATGAGACTGAAGCCCTATATCTTATGATGGCTTAAAAACTGCTTATCTAGGCAAATTTATCTGCAAATTCTCATAGGCTTCTGTGCATCCTGCATTGTGAACATTAAATGTTTGCACTCATTTTAGTTCAGACGCATTCCACTGCACAATATTTGCAAAAACCCCTCTCTGGCAAAATTGTGCAGTAAAACAAGTACAATCAGCTGATAACAATAAAGAATGGAGCACGGTTGTTCATTTCCTTAGCAAGAAAACAATCAATTTAGCAAAGCAACAAAATCAATTAAATATCAGCTATTCCCCAAGCTACTGCTTGCTTTGTCCAATCTGAACTTTGGAGCCTTTCTTTCTGTGATGGCATAAATGACAAGAGGAAGATTGGAAATGATGGTCATGGTGCTCCTTCACCTTTTTCTCAGGAGCAAAACCAGCAGAAAGGATTTCTAGGGGAAATATCATACAAAAAGCACTCCTGTGTCTGAGGGAAATTTACATTTGAACCTTATTGATAATAAGAAGGAATGATTAATTTCTTCTGTAAATAGCACACAATAGCTTGGGGTTTGGGGCTGCATTTATCCACAGACAGGTGGGAAAAACCTACCACAGTGTGCTCTACCAGGCAGCAATCTGAAACCATCAGAACAACTCACAATGCTTCCTATTGCAAATGAAACAATAACTGACTGCTGAGTTATGACAGCATTTTTAGCTTTATGATTAAAGACAAGAAGTACTAAGTTACAAAACTGTACTTTCTTTTGCCTATCAGGAAAAAAGCTCTATAAAGCCCCTAACAGATATTGATTAAAAAAGCATGTGTGAGTACTCACACACAGTCCAGGTGTGTCAAGAAATCTACATGCCTACTTCATCTTATCCACAAACGTCTGGCTAGGTTAGGTCTTAAAAGAGAGATACATCTATTGGCAGGTACCACAAACCATTTACCTGAGATGCATCAAGATTTTTACACCCTGAAACTCCTCAGCTATTTTTCAGTCTGCACTATAATCATACCAAAATTATCAATTATTATTTTTATTGCTAATTACAGTTACAAACAAAGTTAAATACAAAAGTAATTTATATCAAAAGTAATTTATTTATATAGTTGAATACAAAAGTAATTCCATCAAATAAATGGAATTTAATATATTTAACTTTTTTCTTAAAATTTTTCCTGTTTATGACTAAGTCAATATACTTTTTTTAAGTACACCACTGATATCACTAGTAAATCTTATTTTTGCAGTTCTTTTACAATAATTTTTCTATCAAAAAAAAATGGGAATCTTTTACTAATAATCAACACCAGCTAACTGCATTTTATGAATGCCTTATTTTTAAGTATCAATACTGCTTTAATTTTTTTCAATTAGCTTTTAATTCTGTAGTTTTAAGTGAAAGGTTTTTCAGATTAGTTGACAAAAATAACAACCTTTTACAAGATTAACCCATTCTGTTGGAGCATTCAAATTAGTGAGATATGTTGTTCCTTGAGAAATAAAATGCAAAGCCTTTTACATGAAGAGGACTTGCTATGCAAACTGATTTTTCACAGGGCTCAATCCTCCTCCATTAAAGCTCACAGAAATTATTCCTCAGCTGCAATGTAACTGTGATATTGGAGCATTTAGAGCAGCTTTCTAAAACATTTTTTAATAAAAAGATTTGAGCATGAAACTTTTAAAAATCCACATCAATTCTTTCTATAAGTCCTTTCAGATTGGCAAAAATCACACACTATGCTGTTAAGAGCAGCCTGAACAGCCTGAGAGTGTGAGGCAGTGAATGCAATGCTTTTTAACAACACATTTTCAGTTATTACTATAAAATTGTAATTAGATAGTAAATTACAATGTTAATATTCACTTTGAACAAATAAGTGTTTGTAGTTGTAGAACTGGGCATTATTATGGTAGCACTGGGACCTATTCACAAAGTAAGACATAGAATTTCTTCATAAAAGTTATTCTATTCTGTAGTTTTTCCTTATGAACTTGCATGAAATGCTGGCTTTTTATGTGCACTATTTGCTGAAGTCATCTTTGCCAACATCAAAATCTATATTTCTCTTTGGGGAAGTGCCAAAACAAGCATTTCTCTCATCTGGTTCCACTACTATCTGAAGAATATAAAGACATGAAGGAATCATTCCTCCCTGCACAGATAAAAAATATTATGTAAATGAGTTGACAAACTTAAATTCTAACCAGTTTTACAGGAACTGTAACATTGCTCTCTCCAGTGTGAAAAAAAAGGTACTCTTAAAATGTTTACATGATGCTGAAATATCTAAAAACCTACATAATATATGAAATCACAATATGTGATTATATATAAAAAATGATGAATTATTATATATAAATTATTATATAAATAACAATAACATACGATATTATACTTTAATATATATGAATATAAATAATATGTAATATATCTGGAATATCAATAATAGTTATAAATAGAAAATTCCTACTGTGTTTTAATTATTTTTACTTCATTTTCCCCTTACCTTTTTCTCTTTCAATAGTTTTTTTTTTCCAGTTAAGGAAGTTGTTTTGAACGTGTACAAAGTTTTTTACCCAATTTGCATGCAAAGAGAGCTTGAAAAAACCCTTTAATTATTATGTCAAATCATTTGCAATATGTTTTGTATAACCACTCTTTATACAAGCTGAAATTTGGTTTTAGAAAAGTGTTTCTGAAAGCATGTTAGAGCACTGCTCCATGATAATCTTCTGCAAATTATATCACGGGCATGTAAAACACAATTTAAACTATGATCCAGAAGGTTTCATTACACATAGAACTAGCTAGCTCCAGAGTAGGCACACACAGAGATGTCTCATTCCATGTGTACAATCAGTATCTTGCACGAAAAGTGTGAGAAAGCAAAGTCTGTATTCCTTTGGGATGTCAGGAACCACCACGTTCCACAGCCAAAAAGCCATTGACCATACAACGACCACAGAACTGCTGCACAGAAATGTGGCACGAGTGGCACTGGACAAGGCAAATCTCCACCTGGCAAAAAGGGGACAAAGTATTTCTAGGAGAATTTGATTTTAAAATTTCAGTGATTTATTGGCTCTGCTCATAGGTTTCTCCATAAGTCCCAGGAGAGATGGATGAGCGAGCAGAGAGGAGGTAAAGCTGCCAAAAGGTGCATGATAAGTACATTTATCACGTGGCTCTGCAATTTGTCTTGTATGTCTCAAATTTTTCATATAGCCCCCATTTGTAATCACCATGTGAAAAATTAGGGAGGCATGTGATAAATTAAGTTGTGAATTGTGATTTCTAATAAGTTAATCATTTATCCATGCAACTTAAATTTAACTTCTAATCACATCTAGTCTTTCAGGACACAAAGGACCAAACAGAGGAAAACACACACGAAAGACCAAAATGAGACAAAGACAAAAAATGTATCACCAATGTAAATGCATTTTCATAACCTAGTTTCTGATCCATTACTTCTGAAAACAATAATTTCAACTTGTCAACTGAAAGGATTCTAGAATCTCAGACCACAGGAGGAATTTTGTGACCAAAAATGAAGTATCTCTTAAACCAAACTGCCTTTAGGTAGTACTACCACATTACTGTCCCATTAATCCATTTCCTCAGGACTTAACACATTCCAAAATGTCTTAGCCATTTCATTTTAAGATGCCATCCAACAAAAAGTTTCATTTTTCTTTTATTAACCAGAGCTATCCTGCAATCATTAAGAATGTATCTATCTATCTCAATTCATCTTGTTCTTAAACTTATACACTGGTACTAATTGCACACTAGCAACCCAGTATTTAGCTGAAAGTACTGTATAAAAAAAAAAAATCTATGTGTTTAACTAGTTTGGATAAAATCCATTATTTTCATTAATGGATCTCATTTTTATTTTATTGGGGTTTTTTACTATCAGATTAAAAGCACATTTTTTATTGTTTTTCCTAATGCAATTCTGTGTGATGTGCTCAGAATGAATGGAATAGTTATTGGTTTATTTTTTTTTCTCCTTGCTTTTTTATCCTGGTCCTATTCCTATTATTTAATACTCTGCACATTAGTTTGATACCATTTACTGTGTACACAAGTGCACATACACTGAATATGCATATGTATAAACACCTTTACACACATACACACACATATATATATACACATTATTTTAGAAATCTGTAGTTACTTGCATTATTTCTGTTGTTGGAAAGAAGTAGAATTGCTCTAAACAATAAACTGTTACCAAATTGTGATACAAGCTTTTGCAGTATTTACAAATTTTAAACTATCCTTCCCAACCCTAAATTTTTGAGCCAATTTCCTCAATGAAATTAGGTAAAATCATACTCCAAATATCAATAAGAATTTGAACTCTCTCCGATACTCAAAAGACTGTAAAATATTACAACCACTTGTTTAAGTATTTGGGCCATGTAAATTCCAGGAGACTTAAGTGTAGACTTTCCAACATAAACAGTCATGACTGTCATTCTTGTAGGTGAAAGTAAAGTGTGGGATGACACAGAGAAAAACCCTTAGAGCCAGGGACTGCTCTTGATTCCAAAGTAATTTTTATGTGAGTTTTGCCATTCATTTCTGTGGAAAGATTCAAACATAAAATCTATAAGGTGCAATGGATATTAATACAATTATTTGAGTAATCAAGTAGTTGTTTGCAGAATATGAAAGTTTTGTATAATCCTAGTCTGATGCATCTCCAAAAAAGAGTGGGTTTTGTCCCTGAGCCTGATACCCAGGTACCGTTGTGAGTTGTGCAGTCAAAGAGTAGTACATGGAGAAAAACATCTACAGGGGAAAGAAAAAATCTCAAATTACTGTCTACAAGGGCAAAATCTAGGCTTCAGGAAGGTGTCTATAATTGCACACAAAACATGGAGCAGGGCCAGTCTATGCCAATTAAACATTTGGTCTGAGTTGCTTATAGTAACTTTCCCATGACTACAGTTTATACTTCTCTCATCATCATAACTAATTGAGAACAGTACTTTGCATTCCTTAGAGGTTAAAAAAAAAAAAAAGACTCTTAATGAAAGTAAAAGTTATTATTCACAGCTAATAGAATACTCAGTATCACTAAAGATTAATTACTGCTATTTTGAGGCCTTCTGAAAGACCAAGAAAATGGTATGCACTGAGCACATAGAAGGAAAACAAAGAATTAAAGATAGAATCAACATATTTACAGGTATTGTGACTCTTCCAATGAAATGGACAAATAATCTCAATTACAGTATTGTTTTCTACACAACAGAATCATAACAATACTTTTCAGAGTTTAACTCTTGTGTATTGCTGAGAGATCTTTACTTACAGCATGCAAGGAATAAATGAGCAGCATAAAACAAGCTGTTAATTGCACTTGCACACTGACCATTTGGATAACATGGTGAATATACTGTTACTTAAACAATCAGAAGGTTTGGCCTTTCCCCACACTTTCAGCCTGTATCAGACTGCAGACAGCTGCATCACAACATATCATGGTGAGGCTTCCAGCATCTGAGCTGTGGAGCTGTTTGAACAGTAGCCCTCACCCTGCTAGTTTTGTCATCTCCAGGCACCACTTTTTAAAAAGAGCATGGCTCTTTTTGCCTTAGAGAGAGAAGCCAGGCTAGAAACTGAGCCCACCACTTGGCTGGCCACAAGGTATTATCAGGAATTCCTTTCTGAGCTTGATAGTAGGCAACTCGACCTCCAAAGTCGAACACTTCTACTTACAGGTTCAGCTTACTGCTCGTGCTCATGAAGTTTGATTTATTTCTACCACATCCCGACCTACCAAAACATAGATTGTTTATTTGACAGAAAGAATAAGGCACTTGCTGTCTGTTCCTGTGCTTCTTAGAAGTTGCAAGCAGCACCATCTGGAGCAGACTATTAGCTGGAAGGTTTCCAAAAGGTACTCCATTCATTTTCCAAGGAAAGAGGTCTTGAGTCGAGCAAAAGATGTTTTGGCTGTATGGCAACCAATGAAATAGCATCTTATGAAGCACTAAAATAAATGACAGTAGGATTAAAAAAAAAAATTTAAAAATGCACTATTTACCTCTTTGTCCACTAAAGACAAGGAGACTTTTATGACTGACATTATTTTGGCTAATATTGTGTGCATCTTGAAAATCTCACCCAAAAGACTTTATTGTACACTGTTGACAAAACTTAGAATAGAAACAATATTTTGAAGCTCAATCACATTTTTCCTGCTACAAACTGGCAATGGAAACAGGTTTCTTAATATGCTCTGGCAGTAGGAAATCATGATCAGATTTCAACCCATAACAGTGGTTTAAGACAAAAGATTTTAAAAGAGGAGAACTCCTAAGTCAGCATCATGCTACCATGGTAATAGATGCTATAGGAAATTCACAGGTTAAGATGTAGATTAAAGTTTTTCTTGCTAAATGAAGAGAGAAATTATTCTTTCCCCCTAATTTTGGAAATGTAATACAACACCATATGGTTTAACCCTTACCTAAACCCCTAGGTTTTCCTTAGGGACTATTTGTCTATCTTTGAAAATCTCATTTCAGATTCTTAGGCAAGTTTGGGAGCTGTTTTTCAACAGGATTATACTACCCACACAGAATCAATCCAGACCTATCTATACAGCGGTCCCACAAAACACTCCAGTTCCAAGGAATGACTCCCCTCTAGCAGCACTGGTTTCCATAGCAGGAGACAAAATAACAGTAACTCTTGCACTGAAAGACAACAGAAATATGAGTTTCTTTATCACTTTCTCTGTACCCTTTGAGATGTCATGGAAAGGGTTCATTTCTGACAAAGCTGAGAGCTGAGGGAGATGTGTCACTCTGGCCATGCCAAGGAAATTCCAGATAATTTTTCTTTTTTTCTTTTGAACCTGGTGGGGTGAAAAAAAGGTTCAATGAGAGCTGTTATGTTTCTCTTTACCATTGTCTACAGAGAAAATAAAGGAAACAATTTCTTCAGTCTTTCTAAGAATTAACGAGAGAAGAAAACTGATTTGCGTTCTCTTATGAGAGAAGCATAAGAATTATAAATCAGAAGATAATTCTGTGGATTTATGCAGCAAAAATATGATATGAAACAATCCTAGTGAATGTACAGGTGCTGTAGAGATGTCTGAATATTCTTGCTATGGATTGATCCTAGGTTCTGGACTGCTGGATAATTCAAGTCTGGTAAATGCTATTCAATTTCCTTTACTTGAAAAAAGAAATCAAAATCACCATGTCTGGTGCTTGGCATGTGGGTCTTCCAGCTTTAGGAAGCAGTGGCACCAATCAATTTTTACCTCAACTATTAGTATGTAATTCAGTCCAAATCCCAGATACAAATTATGGCAACCTTTTCATTTAAAACAAAAAAATCACCATGATGAAATAAAGCAAACCAAACAAAACCCACCACAACAAAGCCTGAGTTCATAGTCAGATAATAATGTGGAAAATCCAAATCTTTAGAAATCAGGAGATAGTAGAATTTAGCTTGTATGTCATCTTGCTTCAGTTTGGTATGTTTGGATACAGCCTTTCATTTTGGGACCTCCTTCTACTCTTCCAATCTGTAGCGCGTCCAGGAGGTTGGTTTTATACCATGTTTGTGTTGTGCAATGTACACATATTGCATCTTCATGTTCTACATATTTAATAGCAGTTCTCATCTTCTAAGACATACTCATGGCTGAGTTGTTCATTAAGCAATTTTTAAAGAGTTTTATGGTCCTGTGAACAATAATTTTTTGTGGAAGCAGACTAAATTGTACGCTGTGATAATTACACCAAACTAATTGTAGGCAAAATTAGCGAGGGGTCGGACCAATTCAGTTTCACAAGGAAATATATGCTTTGCTTACACCTTAAATGATCTTTAGAAAATTAATCACGTAAAACTGAATCTCCTTAAATCAACATACATAATTTTCTGTACCTTTGCTGTGAAACAGGAAGTTTTAACATTGCTTTGAATAATACAACTTGCTAAATGTTTTTTTGATTATCATTTTTGTTTAAATTACCAATTAACTTTACCCTAGAGAATCAAACAACGTGAGTCTTTTATGCTGTACTGGTGCATTAAAACCATACCCAAACACAGTGTGTAAGGAAGAAACATCAATAATACAAGTGAGTTTTTTAAATCTCTTTTACTGCCAGCTATAACATCAGCCCCATAATTGTCTCTAATATCATGATACTCACATTTAATCTCTTTAAATTTCCTGTCTCCAGACAATGTAAAGTCCATTGTGGAGCTCTTTGCTGTTTCAAGAGTGTCATTCAGGTGGTGCTGGAGAGTTGCTGCTGCCATTGCTGTCACCAGTGGTGCACCTGGATGCCAGGCTCTCCTCCAGAGGCTCAGCTCATCTCTGAGACTCTGACCTCACATCCGAGCAGGAGGACTACTCTCAACGGGCAAATTTCACACATAATGAGCAATATGCTCCTCATTTTCCTTGTTTGAGGTACTAGCCTTACTGATACACATTTGTACTAATTTGAAAGTTTTATTATGTATAAATGGTATTTTATGACTTTACAGAATAACACTTTGTACAGTCAGTCACCTAATTTATATTAGTGGTTGCTAAAGAGCTAGAAAACTACTCAATAACTGACTATTCAATTATTTCAATAGAAAAAAGGAACTGCAATTCTTACAAAACAATTTTATATTTCCTAGTAAAATATTATCCCACCAAAAAATCATAAAGATATTGTTTCTTCAGCAAACTTACTCTGATGCAAATAGTTTTAGATTTTGTAGAATGTGAAATATTGAGTGGCACATGCAGTACTAACACTCACTAATTGCAATACTTAGAAAGTGCTGGAATGACTTGAAACAACTTTGCCAAAACAAAATGCTCAAAGCCAATCATTTTGATGCAGTGTTCCAGCAATGTGTTAACTGAATATAACTTTTTTCCCTTAACAAAACTATACATTTGAATTTTTCAGTACAAAAATTATTCTGTAAGGTGCTTTTGATCAGCTACAGCAAACACCAGATTTCCCCTAAATTACTTGAAAGGTACTTCCTTTTTACCCCAAGGACTTAAAAGATTAATATAGCAGTTTGTATTTTTTTTCTGGCCATAAAGTATTTTTTGCATCTACAGACTGTTTTAACACTGTCTGCAAGTAAAAGTACTAAAAACATTGTATTTACAGTGACCTTGTTGAGCATTAAACAGTTCTTGTCTTTTTCATCACTTTTCAGCAATTTTGGAGCTAAAGCTTTTTTGCTATTCATAAAGAAGCCAGATTTTTTCTGCAAAATATAGCAAAGCAAATCCAATTGACATTGTCTTTCATTGTTTTATGGATGCTTGCATGCCAATTTATAAAGATTCCTGATGAAGACAACAGCTAGTTTGTAGGATGCTGGAGTAGCAGTCAAGAAAATTTACATGACCTTGAATCAACTGCCTGCTGAGTGAGTTTCCTTTCCCCATATCCCAAGAAGCCAAAGACTCTTTTTAATGAATAATTCTGGGAGGTGCTATTTAACATTTGTGACTGTCAATGAGGTGTAGTAGAGACTCAGAACAGCTCTGTCAACAGCACTGTCCTGGTGGAGAAGTCACACAGGTGGGAGACAGCAGAACCCTCAGCACAGCCCCTCTCACCTGCTGTGGCAGAGGAGAAACGGGTGGAATTATTTTACATTGTGGCAAAAAGCAGGTGCCTCCTCTCTGGAAATGTCCGAGTCCTGAAAAGGATGAAAACTATTTAACACTCCTGCTTATTAAGGCCCACACACTCATAACATGGATAATGCATTACATCAGCTTGAAATAAAAATGAATCATGGGCAAGGAATGTATAGAGACAGATCCTGCACATCAAAACACGCCACTTAAAGTTGAAGGAGCAAAGATGATGCCACAAAGACACAAAGCATTTATAAAATCTTTAAACATTAGCTTCAGCAAAGTAGCTACAAGAAATGCCCTCAGAGATAGAATATCTAAGAAAAATAGTACTGGCATTTAATTACAGCAGTAGAGTTTGCTGCTTTTATCTGTAATTGGACTGTATAGTCTTTCATTCTAATTTACTTTACATCCAAACTGTGATAATCGAGACAAGCAGAACAGAATGGCTTGTAACTGGCTATACCACCGACACCAGTTAATGCCTAATTATAACAACTAAATTAAAGATGGGACTGTAAGGAGGTTGAGTATCAGTTTGAAGCATTTAATTCTGTGGAAAGAAATAGAGATTTTAAATCCTAAGTAAAAAAATCAATATTATGGCTCATTATATTGGTATTGCTAAACAGATTAATGAAATTAAGTATTTTGTTTTTTAAAGAAAAGTTTTATCATGATGTAAAGATAGCTTTTAATGAAAGACCACACTAGAGAAGGAAATTCACATTCCAGACCAATTTATAAACCAATCTAATCTGGAAAAAAACAGTAGGTAGAATTGACTTTCCTAGGATATCTCTAAGAGGTGCAGAACATGTTACATGCTGGTGGAATAAGTGCAGCATTCTGAAAAAGTGTACACACAGGACAAAAGACTAAGAAAACTCAGGATCCCAGGAAACCTTTTGACATAAATCTAATTTTTAATTATTTTTAATGCTCTAAATACAAATTAATTGTCTTTGAAGGATAGGTTAACCAAAATGAATATTATTTCCTTCCAGAATCAATGCAAGAAAAGGAAACAGAATGCTTAGTACTGGTGAGACATAGCTAGCATAAATTCTAAACACACTGTTTTAGGAATTACAACATAAATTGGTCATCTACATGTTGAACTGACTGCATAAGAATTCATCTTCTGGGATTTCAAACAGGAGCAAAGGGAATAAAAATGGTTGCTGTTAACGATCTTGCTAAATTGACCTATAATATTCCAGTGGTAGGTGGATAAAGAACTAGTTGGCATTCATGGGGCATGTAGCATAATTTGGTCCATTCAGTATCTTCGACAGAAAGCAGTAGAAAATATTGAGAAAAATTAAAATATTCACATTGTTAAGCTTATAAACTCAATGGAAGTTGAATCTGCTTTCACATGACACTCATAATTATCCTGAGTCTTCATCATCTCTAAGTGAACCCAAAGCTGGTGATTCTAAAGTTCTAAAAGACTAAAAGACACTTAAAGACTAAATATGTCCCTCAGTTGGTTCATCTGTCCCCTCTCTCTGGTAGAATCCAGGGTGAGGAGGGGGTGCAGTGATCACTTTTTTATCAGATGTAAAATGAGAATATTGGAAACATCTTTCTAAAGTTTTAGAAATATTTCACTACTTCCTAAACTCACCAAGGCAGAAAAAATCCCTCCTTAAAAAAGCAAGGCTTCTGCAACTACCTCTGCCTATCTTTGACATGCCACTGACCACTGCCCCTTTGGCCTCTTCCAACCAAGTTGGTGAAGTGGTAGAAGCCCTTCTCACTTCAGCTCTCACAGAGATGAAATTCAGCACATTTTAAGAGGAGAGTGACTTCTCTGTGTGTCCTCATGAATCTGAGGTAATTTTAGCTGGCAAATCAGCCCACATGTCAGACACCAACTTGTGAGCCATTCCAGATTGCTCCCAGCATTGTCTCCTGGAGGTTCCCACAGGGCTGATTGCCAGGAAAGGCACAACACACAAATTGTGAACAGGGCAGGATAACAGGGGCTCCCATGGCCACTTTGTGGTACAGAGGTGCTATCTGACTGGAGAAGGACATGCACCCCTGAAATAAAATGCATTATAAAGTAAACAATTGCACAGGCCAGAAAATGAAATGTTTTTCACTTTGTAATTTCTGCTAAGTAGGGAACTGCACAAAAGTAAGGTATATGACCTCCAGCTTGCTGAATTTTGCTTTAAACAAAGGAGAAAAAGATGAGGCTTAGATTTCTATTATCTTGATTGCTAACATGCAGATGAGGTCTTTCCATTATCTCCTTTTTCATTGGATTGTACACAAATCACAGAAGTGAGGCAGAATTCACAGAATTGTACATACTTGTGAAATATAAATGACAAAAGTGATGGATACTCTAAAACTGTACATCCCAGTTTTGAACCATGACCTAGGCTTTCAAGTTTGGAATGATCTCTATTGCATTTAATTACTATCAACTCAGGAAAAAGAACACTCACATTTGATAAGAGCCTGCTGAATGCCTAGTTTTGGTGCTACATTAGGAAAAGTGAGCAATCAAAGTTATATGTCAGTATGTTAAAAGCTAAAGGGAAAAACCTTCTGCTATGAAGTTAGACATTCTTTTTTCCTCCTCTTCCCACCCAATTTCACCTTTGACTGCACCTGCAGAATTCTGTATCAAGCACAGATGAAAAGACTGAATGGAATTCCATCGAAATTTATTAATGAAGATTGTTCCCAGGTGAATGGCAATATTATCCATCTTTTACAGGCAGGCAGATACAACAGTTTAAATTACTCAGAAAGAGTAGTTTAAAGACTCTTCTGGATTAAAGGTTTATTAGATTATGATATAGACCTGGATATAAGTGCCAACCATTTCACACACCTGAAAAAGCACATGTTTAAGTACTTCCATAAATTTGGTAAGCAACTTTCTTTCCTTTGGGTCCAAACAAAACAAAAAGGATTCACCACTGAATTCTGAAGACCCAAGACATTTCCACCAACACTTTCACACTTTAGAAAGCTCATAAACACACCCTCCATTACACTCTTTGAAGATAAAGATTTCCTTGAGAGGAACAGAAGCAGACTGAAATAGACGATTCCTTCCAAATGTCCAGAAATTTATTTGAAACTTAAATCACCTAAAGACAAAAGTGTTTCTAGCAGAAGGTGAAACATCAATGACATTTCCTGAATCATCACACCTGTTCTCCTGCTGTAAGATTGAAATTCCAAGTGTCTGAACCTCACAAATCCTCTGTTCATTTTAACCCAGAGACCTAACCCAGAATATTAATGAAAGGGAATAGCTTCTTTTCAGTTGGAAAACAAAGTAAAAAATAGCTACATGACCAGCTTTGAAGATTCAACCTTTTAAAATCTACAATGTAGAGGAAGCACATGCTCCACAGCAGAGGAGTGTGGTGGTTAGTGGGCATCCCTTCAAGCATGTGAAAAGGGCTGAAGTCCTGCAAAGGCAGATTTTAAATTATGAACAATCTGCCTCCTCAATACCCAAGGTAATGAAACATCTAAGGAATTCAAACAATTATTACAGAAGGAAAAAACAGTCAGTCATTTGCTTTCTCATTACTGCTTCAGCACGGAGCAGAAAAGTGTGGAAAGAACAAAGTCACATCACCATTTTTCTCCCCACACATTGTGAATAAATCTATGTGATTTGGCCCAAATATTAACACTACCCAAACCCTATTATCAGCCAGATGCTAACTATTCATTTAATACCACTAAGAAGTGAAAAAAATACAGGTTGAAAGCACTAAAAACTTCATCATTTGTTTTCAGTTAAACTTCTGACAAACACATTACCAATATTTGCTGCTTCAGACTATTTTCCCACACCAAGCACTATAAGGATGAATTGAGATACACTTGTGAGCTTAACGGACCAGTTTGGGACAGTCTGCCACCCACCTCTTTGTGACAAGAAGGAGATGGAAACATGCTTTGGAAATTTTACAGTGCCTGTCTTATGTCACTGAGCAATGCACAGACCTTCCAGCACTCAGCAGTTGTGTGAGTGTATTTTTTGCATGTAATGTGTGCAAGCAACAGAAACTACATAAAAGAATGCAAATTGAGCGCTGGACATAAATAAAAGCTTCCTACTTTCCAGCACCATTTCACCACAGGCTCTGTTATCAATACACTATCCTTAAAATAACTGATCATCAGATAAACTCTAGAATTAACAGAACTTGATAAATAAACTATTTTCAGACCATCATACCTTACTGCTGTGGGCAAGCAGTCCCCAGTTAAACAAAACTGAGCTACTGTGGGCAGTAAAGCACAAGGCCTGAAGAAGATTTACTACATTATTTTGTAAAGGATACACCTTCAAGCTCACATGTTAGGTAAAGCACACATATATACACAGAGTGTTCTACAAAGATTCACTTTGTGAGGTATTTTTGCAGATATATTGGTATCCCAAGTGCCAGAGTGACCCTGTTCAGCCCTAGGACTGCCCTGCTCAGCAACACATCAGTTAGGGCTTTGTTCCTCAGTGGGGAGCACTGTCTAGCCAGGAATGAGAAATAAAAGCAGTTTCAGCTGCATGGTGCTGGTGGATCTCAACACCTTCCACACAGACACCTGCTATGGCAATATTTAAGAACCAAAGTCTCTGCGAGACTCAGGAATCTCTGCCTATTTCTGCACATGCAGCTTTGAGGGGGGCACTGCCACAGGCAGCTCTGTTCAGGTTCTCCCAGGTTTCCAACAGGCTCTCAGATCATGTCAGGGGCAGCACAACCCAACCCCTGAGCTTCTCTGGCTCCTGAGGGAGTCCAAACCACACCCTCCTGAGGGCTGGACACAGCTGAACTGGAAGAGATCCCACTCAGGATTAGAGGCTTCTGCTTCTGTTGGAACCTGCAGAGCAATTTCACACTTGGGTTAACATTTAAGGCTACACCAGATATTTTAGCAAGGATCCCAGATGGAAGAGCCAGAGGTTCCCAGGGCAGTGTGAAGATGCAGCAGCAGTGCACTGGAACAGCTGGAAAAGGGAACTCTGCTGGGAGGGTGCTTCAGGGCAGCTGCTGCATGTGGGACATGAGTGGACTTTGTAAAGGAGATTCTGGCAGTCACAGCACCACAGAGCAGCAAGAGGCTGCAGAAAGAATCTTCCAGAATGCTCACAACCTCACTCACCTTCACTCAGCGAAGGAATTTTTCTGTAGCTGGAGAAACACAAATCCACCTGACATGCCAGACAACGCCACTGTCCAATACCTTTCCCAAGAGCTTTTTATCAGATGTACCTGCAAAAACATTCCCCAAGATGATGTCAGTCTGGATTAACTTTATATTGCAGAGGGAATTCCAGATACTCCCAGGTGTCAGCTTTTTTCTGACTTTTTTTCTTACCTTTTTCCCCCTTTTTTCACATCCTTGAAGAAAATAAATTGCAATATTTCAGTTTATTCATCAAATGTAGTTTGCCAAGATCTTTTCTTATTTCTTTTGAGGTCCTTAGTTCAAATTAAACAGCAAACTTTCAAATTTCATGAACCATGCAGCAAGTTTTTGGAAAACTACATCAGTGAAAGTAATGTCAGTAATTTAAACATGCAATGTCCAAATGGTGGGCTGGAAGTCACTGTATTAGAACCTACCCCATCTAACCCTGCTTGCCAAAACACGTCTGGTTTTGACAACCACAAAACTCTGGCTCCTTGGAAATCAGCTGACATTATTATCATCATTTCACTCATCTTCAGCAGGGAAACGTCTTTACTTGAACTGTTGTGATTTCTCCTGTATTCACTGGCAACAAGAAATTAAATATTAAATTGTTGCTTAGACTGATGTCATTTTCTGTTACGTGTATTTTTATTCACTAAAATTTCTCACGCAATCTACTGTTCGTCAAAAACTCACCAGGAATTTTTGTGTGAAAACACAAAGTAAATTAAATAAATCTAATTAGCTTCAAGAACACACCATTTACATTCCAATAAAATACTTCATTGACTCTAAGCAGGCTCAAAACATCAGCACAGGTTTTAGCAAAGATTCCAACATCTTTTTTGTGTGTATGCATTCCACCAAACCCAGAATTTTCCAAGATCTTGAGAAATAAAATAATTCTAGGGATTGGTAGTTTGCTAGCTCTGAGCAAAAGCAAAACAAAATGTGTCCTATTAAAGGCTTTTTTTTTTTTTGTTATTAGAGACTGCCTCTCATTACAGAACTGTAAAGCTGATCAAAATGGGATTTTGTCCCAGTTTTCTGCACGAGAAACAATTTTGTATATGCATTAAACAGAACTAAGGCGTGGCAGCAGAGGTTGACACTGCTATATAATCCAACCCTAAACCACAGGCAAAGTAAAAAATAAACAAAAACCTTGACAGCTGGCAAGAAAACTTTAAAATCCAGCACAATACAGATCTACACATTCACAGCTAGATAAATTGGGCTATACTGTGCCAGATATTTTTGCAAGAAACAACATGTCTTTTGTGTGTATGTTATGTAAAACATGCACAGGTACTACAGAAGAATATAAACCAGTACATACATAAAAGTCACTCACGTATCTCTAAACTAGGACATTTCAGCTGAGGCAAAAAATCATCAGATTGCAAAGGAGGGGAAAGCCAATGTGAGAAAGAAGAAATCACATTTTACTTTCCTATATACTTATAATGTTCATACAAAACACACACAGTTCCCTTTGACACTACGGATTGCCACAAGCAAAACTGCCTGGCAAACAACAAGCTGTTACCTCCTGTGAAATAACAACACAATCCTCTTGACTGCAAAATTTGCATCAAAAATAATTATAAAAAGGCAGCATACATGTAATCCACTTAAAAGTGTTAACAAGGTATAGCAGAGTCATAGCTGTATTTCCAAACCCTGTTTTTAAATGTAAGCAGAACATAACAGTAAAAATTAACCTAAAGCTCAACGGCTTATGTAAGAATGCTTTAATAAAAAAATGCTACTGAGGTTATTGAACTGTACAATTAAACCCCTCCCACTAAATACTTTTCAGTGCAATTTCCATCTAAAGCTTATTCAGCAAACCAAAATGCCAATGCATTTCTTCAATTTCCACTTCTTTGAACCTGTTAATGTATGAATAAAAAAAGATTTATTCGTGTTATTTGCCACATATAACCCTCTTGTCTAAAAAGTAGCTTTAAAGACAAAATTTCTGAGGTACACATGAAACTAAGAAAATATCTAAAGGATCATTTTGATTTTTTTCTGCAAGCTATGTTTGATTTACATCAATTAGATCTTTCACATAAGGTATCATATAACAGGAAGGCTAATAACCCAGAAATAACCTCATTAAAAAAGACAGCATATCGGTCTAAGCAGAATGAACTCTAAGCAGAAAAATTAGTGACCTGGAAAGTAGCAGGAAGAGGTAATAGCAATACAGAGAAAAAATACATTCCCATTAGCTAGTCAAAAGTAGAAATCACCAGCAATAAAGTAAAAATACAATAGGAGCATAAGGAGAACACTTAAAAATATTTTTATCATTTGAAAATCTGCAACAGAAAACATATTTCCCCAAACTAAGATGCTGTCTAAAATTATTTTATTACTATGAATTAGTCTGTGCTTTCTTTTTTTTTTTTCTTCAGATGCTTAAAACAGTCCTTGGCAGAATATTATTAGCAAGTCTAATACATTTATATTAAATTATCAGTGTATGATTCCAGTGTCTGTGGATTCATCTATTTTAAGATAAATGGTTAATAATGGAAACTCAAGTTGGATTTACATAGCCCTTGTCAAATGTTAGCTGCTTAGATTCAAAGTCTAACCAAACCTTTTACAATAATTCTTATTAGTATATTGACAATATTTTCAGAAAGCAATTTTTTAGTTTTGATAAAATGACACTTGCTTTAATTTTTTGTGAAATGTTTTATTAAATATGCAGGTCCTCCTAACTAATCCAGATCAAATTTGCCAGTATAAATGAGAACAAAAAGTACTTAAATCACCATTAAATTGCAAAGTTTCTCTTGAATTTATTTGAAAAACTACCTATGGTTTATTTTCATTTCCAAAACAAATTAATTCAAATAAAACTGTTGGATACTGCACATACACAGATTTCCATAGTTTTCTTTGCTTTTCAGTTTAATAGGTTTAAAGTCTGATGAGAGGAGGAAAAAATAATCTCAACATACATGAAGAAATTTTAATTATAGGCAAACCTCCATTTTTTATTTTCCTTTACCTCACAATTTTTAATCCAGGAAAATAAGCCCTTTTTTAGACACTCATTTCTGGATCAACAATTCAGCTGCACAAAGACTTAATTAAACCATTTGGAATATTTTACTCCCTAAGTCTGTAGATTGTTTTAGGCCATGATTGCTCATTTTTAGCTCATTGCCTACAGAACTACAGCAATTTTATTTCTACTGTGGCCACGTTTGCAGCAGCTGCTGCCATCACCAAGGGTAAAGGGTTCAGCTGATGTTGGGGGAGTCGTGAAAAACCTGAAACCTCTGAGATTGCAGAGCTGGGTTTGGTCCGACCTGGTCCAGAACATGAGCGACTCTGGCCTGGTGCTGTCCATCCTTCCTCTGCCACAGAATGACACAATGTACCCCAGGAGACAGCGATGGGAACAGACACGGGACTGCGGGGCAGAAACCTCAGCAGCGGAGGAGAGGAACAAAACATTCATGATTTCTATAGGTTTTTTTGCTTTATTTCCTAAAACCAACAGGTAACTCCCCTGAGCATTCTAACTGGGATGGCCTTTCCAGTTTTAGACACCTGGGAGAAACCAGGTGATTAACTAATTAATGAGTTAGGTAGACATCACTTTTGGCCATTACACAGGGTTTCATCTTCTACTGTAGATTTGCCCAAAACTCTTCCCCCTCTCTTTTTGATAACACTGCCTGGCTCCACTACAAACCAGGTAAGAAACTGGGAATTCATGGGGTGCAAGAAACATTTCCAAGCACCACCACTACCCAGACCTTTTCTTTCCTTTTCCCAATGCTCATTTCTCCACCTCACTCTGGTAGGAGAGGCTGGCCCATGGAATGTGTAGCTGAATGTGAAAACACACTAGTAAGCAATAATAGAAGTATCATGATCTAAAACAAGCGTATTTACAGTCAAAGTGATAAAATCACTAATTTGGGGGTGTTGGATATCTCTTCAAAGGCACACCAGACAAGCAGAGAGGTACCTCTCTCTGCAGCCTCCTCCAGGGGCAAAGCCAGCCCTGGGAAAGGGAAAGCACCCACAGGTTTTGAATGCCAACATGAAAAAACACCACAGTGTCAGGCATGGGCACATCACCAAATAAAGATCTCTTCTGAGACAAAAAGCAGAGCGTAACATAGAAAAATTCTTGCTCCTAAAATCAAAATACACTCTCAGCTACTAGTTTGAGAAATCTTCTGGCAGACTTTCTCAGGCATCATCAAAAGTTAATAGGAGCTGGGCATTTAATTCCCCTTTATGACTTTCCAAAAAGATGTGGCCAGATACCTTTAATTTATTAGGGAGCAGATTTGTAAAGACTTTTATTACAGAAGCAGTAAGGGGAGCTATTTTTCCATAAAATATATGTAAATATGATTTATGAAGGACACAAATATTACTGAAATGAGGGATAAATTGTTTCAAAACTTCATGTTCATAAAAGCTAGGTAAAAGCATATATTTCTTCAACATTTTTTCCCTCATACACATTTGGTATCTCTCCCAGGTAACTCAAAGGTGTGTTCTCAGTATTCTGCTCACCTTACACTTGCAACTACATCTTTACTGAAGGCACCTGCTATGAAATTACAAAATGAAACGAGGCTGAAGCACATACTATTGCACAGTTACTGATCAGGCTGCTGGCTTGACTATTAAAAGAAATTACCAGTGGAAATAAGACTTGCAAACCTTAAAGAAGAACTTACTCCAGAAACCACCAAATTGGCATACAACTATCATATGTAAGTGACTTCTGAAAGATTAATTAATTTGCTAAATAAAATGCATCCTAGGAATAGCATTGCAGAAATAAATGTAATTTGGGATCTGTTAAGTGTAAAACAATTTACTTGAAATAGTCCTTTTCCAGTTCTTTCCTTTTTTTCCTCTACACTGACATGACAGGAAACAGATGAAATTTTACTATTAAGATCAAAGAGTCTGCAGAAAGAGAAGTTTGAAAAAGGGAAGAATGCCTTTCTGTCCCTGAGTATTATGGTCAAAATGCCCACAAACTCTCTGGCAGCTTTTGGTATCAGCTGTACACCAAAATCCAGCAAGAGACAAGACTAAGCATCTCAGCTCAGATATTCCAAGGGATTTCAGGCAAGTACCTAATCCCTTTGAAATTCTTCATGTAATAGCTTGGTCAAAGATTACCATGAAATCCCCTTGAAATCCTCCCAGGTTCCTTCAGTTGAGTCTTAAATTTACGCTTTTTAATTATCCTGATTAGGAGGAAGGCAGATACATCTCTGATATGACTCATGTCTACTGGGCTTTGTTCTATGGTTCTTATAGTACAAGTTCCAAGAAAAAACCAAGATAGCTAATATGAACTCAACATCCATTTTATCTCAAAAAGGCTCTGCTAAACAACACTGGTCTTGGGAGTCAGATTTTTTGCTTGAGGGTTTAATAGATACTGTCCATCCTTGGGCTCTTACATTCACTCTGTACAAGCTCTGAAATAATTAAACTGCGATGAACACTTTTGAAAAGCCACTTGAAAATTCACAGGAGAAAGTCTTCAATTGTCCAGCAAAGCAAACAAGAACATAGCCATTACTTTTGCAGCCAGCACTTTGCTTTCAGGAGGATTTATTTTGCAGAAGACTGTGTGAGACTGTTCTCTGCACTTGCCATGCAGACGAGCTGCTGGATGTTTACACAGCAGGAATGGGGTCTCTCTAATAAAAAGCACTATGTGCTGCAGTAGCTCCATTAATCTCCCATCACAGTGTGCCATAAAGCTGTAAAATCTGAGCCCTAACAGTGCTCAGTGCCTTTCCTCCTCCCAGGGAGCTCAGCCTGGGATGGACCAAGCTGTTTCTGTCTGCCTGGGTGCTGGAATTGGGCAGTGGCTGCTGGGCTGGGCACACAGGGATGGACAATTCCCCTGGCTGGGTGGCCGTGCACACAGATCTGAGCATCACAGCTGAGCCGCTGTCCCCAGAGCACTTTCCACTTGTGTTCTCTTGTGTAAAACAAGGCTTGATCACCAGCCTGAGGTGTTCCTGTCTGCAGTTTTTGCAGCAAAGCAGTTCCTTCAAACACAAGCAGAGTTGTACTAATAAAAAGGAGAAAAAAAAAGTAAAAAAAAAAAAGGCTTTGGTGACTGATGACAGCAGAAGATGGAGCACTTTCTATCCATGACCTGGTACATATAAAGAAGATTTAAGAATATTTTTTTCTCACAATTGCTCAATGAGATATTTGGAACAGAGAGGAGGAGAAGGAGAAGGGGTGAAATGGCAACTGTCTAGTATGTCAGACATGACAGTCAAATGTTACCAGAGCTCAATCCTGGAGAAATATGGACTTCACAGTAAAGGTTGCTTAAAACAAAAGCCCATTTATCTGAATACGGAAGACATTTAATCAATTTACATGAAGGATTTCAAAATTAGTCAGACTGTAATGAACTATGAAATACTGATTAATGAATTTTTGCAATGTTTGATTAGAAACTTAACATGTATGCTAGCACATTTTGCCATCACTGCATTTATAAGATAATATTTGTTTCTTGAAATTACCAGAGTATAAACAGTCCCTGGTTTATGGGGCTGAGCATGTTTACTATTTACCAGGCATTTTATTTCCAAAGTTATTTGTGAGAATTTTTAACTTACTGAAATCTCTTCCTAAATTCAATAAATAACAAAAGGGTACTTTTATATTTGCCTCTCCTTTCTCTTTCTTGTGCTACACTGTTTACCACAATCTCTCAGATCTTCCTGATAGCACATTAAGCAATCTTTCAATCAGCCACTTAGGATCCCTTTTCTCATCTCCTACTCAGAGGGAGCAAAAGGTCAAATTATATTTAACAAATAACACTAAATATAATTTGTACAAAGTATATCTAGTACTTGTATGAAGCATATAGTGTCTAAAGTTTTGCAGAAATTCAGGCCATTGGCCAAAAAACTTACTGCCTATAAAGCAACCTAGGAAAACTGGGCCAGTGGCTTGTGCCACAGTCAGTGGGAATTTTACTATTGATTTCATAGGGAATCAAGAACAAGCAAGAAGTAACAAAATTAATGCACCTCAAGACCATTTAGCTCTATGGCTAAAATAGAGCTTCAAGAGGGTATTATTAAAACACCCTGCTTTCATTTCTGCAGTGACAAGGTTCACAAAGGTAGGAATCATGTTTAGATGCTTTTAAGTGTCTATGAAGAAATTAATTATATGCAAAACAACCCCTTCTATGAAAATTAAAAAGTTGCTTCTGCATATTTGTCTTTATTATTGTCATTATCTCTTTTCTGATACCAATTAATGAGTTAGGCTGACATCACTTTTTGCCATTACACAGCCAGTCCCCATTAAGGAGGAGACCCAGAGTCCCTGCCTCACTGTCATTTTTTGGCTAATTAGCCAAAGTGGTCAGCTCTGGGACTCCTAAATGCTAACAAGTGAGACATGAGTAAGTCCTAGATATATCTCTCAGTCCCCATTTTTTAAACCAGAGATACTTCTGAAGACATCAATCACTCATTCCCCAGTGCTATTTTTTTAAGGACATTTTTCTATCACATTAAATTTTACTCTCAAAATACATTTCTTTTATTTGAATACATGTACCAGCCACCAGGTAAATTATGTTCTGAGTCCTTAATATTATTTTTTCTTATACTTTCTTAGAATAGCCATAATCTCATTAATTAGTCTCATAATCTGAGCAAGATAACAGAAAGAAAAAAGCTTTCCTTTCCTGACAATATTATTCTAACTAAAAATTATAATTGGTAACAAAGTTAACAAACCTAGAATTAGATCACATACATCAGGAGGTCATCAAGTGTAACAGAATGTCAGTGAATGATTTTTTAAAAGTATTAGTATAACAATCTGGTTTCATAATTGGTGAGCTGTAGCTTCTTTTTATTGCATGTAAAATGAAGAGATTCCTTCATCCACAGTGAAAAATGGAAAATCATTCAGTTTGGGGTTTTTGGTTGCTAGTAGCAACAAATACTGGAATATTGCCATCTGGCCTCTTGTTTTAAATGAGATTTGAATAATCAATTTAATAATGGATAGAGTACATACTTAAAGAAATAATCACTTGTCATATCTTAAGAAAACTTTGGTATAAAAAAATCCATTGTATGAATTAATGCAGAGCACATAACAATCAAAAGAGATGAGGTAATTTTTATTTTCGTTACTGTTGCCTCAAAACCTCAAGCTTACAAGGTTCTAAGTCATCCCATCAAACATGTAATAATGAGGGGAAACAACCAAGAGCAATTGGTTTGTTACAGGCATTCAAACCCAGTAACCACCAGAGGGATTAAACCATATAGAATGGCATTTTGAACTCACTTGCAAGTCCTCTGGTGTCCACAATAAAAGGAACAAAATTAAACACAGCAGAGAAAAAAAGACTAAATAAGTAGAATATTCATCTTACTATTGCTGCTTCAGACATGATGAAAAAGGAGTTCAGAACATGAGAGCACTGAAGTTACGAGTGTTTTCTTCATTTATGGGATGTTTGTATAGCTGGCAAAGTGTTCCCACACACTGTGCTGAGACCAGGAACAGGCTCTGGGGGTTGATTCTGTCCTGGAAATCCTGGGCCCACAATGACAATTCTTTCTGAATTTGCATATCAAACAGCCATCACAGGAGAAATAAATAGGATTCAGATACTTGACCATGGCAAATTAGGAAAAGATACCACTCTGCAATAAATAAGATAAACCTTAATCACAGATTTTATCAATGTTGATTTTGACTGGAAATCAAGGTACCTGTTCTGAACTAACTTTGTATGAGTTAAGCTCGTCCCTTTAATGAGAAATTATTCTCTTGAAAAGCCTCACCCTTGAACTGTGCCTTTTTTGCAATAAATGCAATTTGTGCATAGAATCACTTCTTAAACAGAGACTGGCTCCATTTACACCTCTTTAGAAGAGAAAGTGCCTCAAGCCAGAGTGGCACCACCTTCCCTTCCCAGGTACCACAGACCTCCAGGTACAAACACAGAAAATGTCCAGGCGTGAGGTTCAGTCTGGGATTTGGTCAATTTTATAGAGTTTGGGGATTATAATAAACAGGCTTCACATGACACAATGGTGCCACCAAGATCATCACTGCAGCTGTGCCCTCCCTGGTGACCTGCCAGCTGACACCAGCACTGCCACCGCAGGGACAGTGACATCCAGCAGGGCTCCACCGACTGGAGGGGGCATTTACCACTTCCATGGCCTGTGCACCAATTGTGACTTTCTCCCACAACTGGAGAGTACATGTTGGTAATGAGTGATGCCAACACTATAATGTATAAATGTATTTGTATTATCTGAGCCACTGCACCCTGATAAATATTTTTAATTAGTGAAAATATAGAAGTGTCAGGTGGTCAGAAAATAATACAAGCTCTACAGATCAGCTCTTTAGCTTTTTCAGGTAGGTCCACAAGTTACAGTTTCACAGGGAGTACAGAATCACAAGGGAAAAATGGGAGAAATTTTTAAGCCTTTATTTCAACACTTATTACTGTTTACAGCAGTTCCTTGTGACCATTTATCTCTGACATTTATAAAACACTAATCACCATGGAAATGCCTGGTATATATCCCCATCAAGAAAGACAGAAAGTCACTGTCTCCTTTATTGTGTCTTTTACCAGAGAACTAATATCTGGAGGTGGCTTTTCCATGCAATATTCTATTTTAATATAAACTTCTTCCAGGAGCTAAACATATTTTAAAACCCTTTAAATATGGAAAAGGACAGACTGTTAATTAACTTCCCCTAACTCACATTTAAATCATGGGAGAAAAAAAAGAGTTGATAATGGTCCTTCAGCAATCAAAAGGAGAAGGAATTTTCAACCAGAAAACACAGGAGAAACCAAGGAACAAACCAAGGAACTTGACAAAAAGTCTTGCTCACCCAGATAAGTTTACAACATATAAATCCTTAAGCTCCTAAGGAAAACAGACACTAAATTTCAAACTTAACACATCTCCTACTACTGAATTAAATAAAATTTTCCAACAGAGGGAAATACAGTGTCTTGACAATTCTCAAAAATCTTGACAAGAATAACACAGTTTATGAAAGAAAGAAAAATTAGAAGGTATGCAAGAAAAGAGGATATGATTTCTATCTTATATCTGGGATGGGAATTAAATGAAAGCTCACAAAGTGGGCTGGCTGCTGCAGAGCCAGAGGTCCAGGACCTCCTCACTCCAAGGTTTATCATCCCTCAGCCAGATGGGTCTTGTTCTCCAGGCCTGTAACTCTGCCATACAGATTGTCTCGTGCCCCAAGAGCAGGCACATCACAGGAAGGAATTCTCCAGAAGAGCAGGTAGCACTTTCCCTCATCAGATGGGACAGATATCAATCAGGATAAAACCAAACACTAAAGATAAATCCTCAAAGAGTAAGAAACAGCTCTGTCTGTGTGACACCAGCAGCTCCTCCTGCTCCAGCTGCTGATCGTTGCCAAGTCTTCTTTTGAAAAATGCCACCCTCAATCTTCCATTGAAGAAAAGTATTTAAATAAAATTAAATGCTATCCATTTCTTAAGAAAATAGCTTTTCTTTCCTATTGCTGAAGTTTGTATCTTTGGGTTACTAGCATTTAAGAAGGTACTCAAAAATAATTTCTATAAGGGCATATCCTCATAAAGCCCTTTAATAGACAAAGTACATCAAAGAAAACACTTTTTTTTCTTTTTCTTTGTTTTAGCAAGACAAGAGGCATAACATTACAATCAGAGAGAAAAGCTGTCCTTCTTCTCTGACAATCATAACATTAGCAAGCCAGATGTTGCTTTCACCTGCACCTAGAGCAATCTCTTTCTGCCTCATTTAATAAAACCACAATTGGAATTGTGGCTCAGAAAGTGCTGGGAAAATACAAAAACACAAAACAGATGTGCAAGGACAGTTATAGGTATATGGACACTGTAAAACTCTTGGTTTCGTAAGTCTTCTTGTGATCTGTAAGCTTATCATGCTATTTAAAGCCATGCACCATTCTCAATAATGTTTTGTTCCCAAAATTCATACATACACAGTTCACCAGAAACATATTCTTACTAAGTGTTCTGAAATTCTTTTTCTAAAGTTAACAAAATGAATTATTTTTCACTAGAGAGAACTTCACTGAAATCTTTAGAGGATTAATGGAACATGAGACTATCAACACTGAAATCATCATTCATGGGAAAGTATTTGTATGGTAAGCTGTAGTAAGGAGAGGAGAGTCAAAAAAAAGTAAACCTCAGGATATTCCTTGCAAAATAACTCCCCAAAGATGAGGGGCTGAGGGCTGACCCTGCATGCCCGAACAACACCCAGTGATGCCTCTGCATAGCACCTCAAAAGAAAAGGAAAGTACATAGAAAGAAAGGGATCCTCAAAATTCATCCTGCATGATGCAGAGATGCTCAGCAGAGCAAATAAAAAGCATTGCAGAAAAGTTGTAGTGATACTGAAATTCTGACCAATTAGGAGTGCTCTGAAACTCTCCACCAGCTCGATTTCATTTATCACTCTTTCAAAGGAGCAGGTTTATGGAACACTCAAATCACCAGAGCTGGTCCACACAACGCCATTACACAGGGCAGGGCTGGGCTGTTCCATGAAGCAAAAATGCAAAGCTTTTTTCCAAAGTGGGTGCAAACACAGACCTTACTTTCACAACTTCTTTTTCTTTTGGCACCCTTGTCACTTTTGTTAACTTGAATGACAAACTTTACTAAAAATTTGGTATTCAATCTACTAATTTGCTCAGCATGTTTCCTGGTGCACATTCAAATGGTCCAGAGACGTTGCTACAGAGTAAAGGACTCTGCATGGTGAATGCTGAGTGACTCAGATTTTTTAAAAGGAACCTGGAAAACATCCCATGCAATGCATCTGCTCATCTACCATAAAATTCTGAGGCTAAGGTTTCCTAAGTAGGAGGGAAATATGATTATGTACTTGGCATCAATATGAACTATACCACATTCAATTTCTTCTGTGGAAAAACAGAGGGAGATGTGACCCTTCTGATTCTCCCACATAACTCTATAAACTACAGAATATATGGCTTCTTCTAACAGGACAAGATCTGTAAAACTCCATGTGAGCTGTTGATGATCCAGAGGCCATGCTGCTGGTGTCTGAAACATGGGACATGAGCACATGGAATAAAAACTCATGGGAAACAGGCCTGAACAAACGGCGGGCAAGAAGGAATGCAGTGTGAGTGCAAGCAGGGGATACAGGCTGCAAGCTGAAGGGAAGGTGGAGTGGGAGTTTCAAAAAAAAAATAAAGCAGGCAAGGAAGGCTCACCTATTTTTCTGAAGTTCCATCTTTGGATTAATCACTGACAAGTCTGTGGAAGTCTGAGGTGTTTCCAGATGTTTTCATTATGGCTTTTTGTAACAGTCCCATGGGCTTATCTTGGCACACCTTGATAGCACATGTTCTAAGTCTGCAGGAAAACAGAGATGTACCCTCATGGACTTCTCCATAACTTCTTTCTGGAATATAAAGAGGAAACCCCCAGGAAGCATTTTTACTCTCTTCAGTGAAGATGGACAAAATTTTGGGGCATGAAGGTCATTTTCTCAGGTTCTCATTTGTTAATCACAACATTCTCCTGCATTACATGACTTAAAATATTAAAATTTACTGTTATTAACCTCCTATGCCCTCTTTTTGAGACACGAGGCAGATGCTGTGCCCATCCTGAAAGGTGTCAGTTTGTGACAAAGAGAAGAATCTGGTGTGTTTCCTGTCAGTTTGCCATCCAAGGACTGCAAACAGCTGGGCTGGGATGTTCTGTGGGTGGGTAGCAAAGAAAGGCTGTGTGACTGCCCTGTTCCAAAGCTTGATGTGCTCAGACTGTGCAGAAGCAAGGCAGGAAGCTTGTCCTGCCCTTGGAGAGCTGAGCTCCAGCCCTGCCAGCCCACGGGAGGGACAGCCAGAGCAGGACTCTGGGGACAGATCACAGCAGAAGCCAGACTGGAAATTCCGGGAAAAAAATAAAGTCTCCAGCAACATTATGGATCCAGCCTGAGGAGCTGAGTAAAAAAGAAATTTTCTAGAAACCAGAGAGACCCTGTGAAGTTTGGTTTCCTCCAGAAGCCACCGAGCCAATGGACTGAAAAGCGAAATAGGAAGACTATCCCCTCACCAGCCTCTGGCAGGCAGGAGTAATTTATTTTAATCCCATTTGGTGGAGGATTTCCCTCATTCAGCAGTTCTGTTTGTGCCTTGTTACAGAGTTAGTTTGCTTTACATTATTATTAGTGTATTTTGATTAATATATCCTAAAAAATTGGAAGCATTTTGGCTTGCTGATTTTAAAAGAAAGAACAGGGGCAGATCCACCCCTGGTAGTCCCATGTTCCAGCTCACGCTGGTTCTGCTGATAAAACCCAGTAATTAAATACAGCAGCTGGGTCAAACAGAACTGCTGAATGAGGGAAATACATACTATACTATAGCAACAGTGGAAGTACAGGTCCAACACCTGACATGAAGCAGCAGTGTTTTAAGTCTGTCATGAACCAAAGTGCACACAACAGGTCTTGAATTTTCCATAACCAAAACTGTTTGGAACCTCAGAACAGAAGCATAAATTTAGAAGCACTGAGACAGATCTGTGCATGCCCAAATAATCCCTGGTCTGTGCCAGAATCGCTGGTCCAGCAGTCTTCTCTTGAGGTATGTTTTCTTAGAAATAGCAATGTATATTTGGGAAGCACTAATAAGCTAACAAAATAGCCTTTCTTTCAATTATTTACTTATTAAATGTGTCAGTCAGCAAACAGGACACAAGATGATGAAAGAAAATCCACTACACTGCAGGTGCAAGTCTTTTTTAGGATAATGGAATAACTAGAAGTCTCTGGCAAACTAATATTGTCTCTCTACAATAGTCACTATCCAAAATGATGAATTATGATTTCCAAGAAACAGCAAGCATTAGGGTTTAATTCCTTTAGAAGCAGCAGAAGTTGAGGGCATGTGAGAGATGGCTGAATTTGAGTAGTGAGGGTCAGGCAGTCCATTAATAAGGAGTAGAAGTAGGAGAAGCTTTAAAATGTGTGCACATGTGTGCACATGTGTGCTTCCAGAGACAGGACAGGTCGACACACTCACAGGAGCCACCACGGGGAAATGAGGAATAGACTGCAGATAGAATTAGTACCTATTTGTATCCTAAATGCAATATGCAGAATACTTTTATAAGAAAAGTATTATGACACAGTAATTTGGCCATGAGAGGGTAATTGACTTAAGGTATTCTGATAAAGATCGATTGCTGGGGTTTGGAGTTATGACACCAACAAAGTTACAATGACATTAGCACAAAGAGAGAGACACAAATCCATTATAAAGATACAATCAAATATTCAAAAAAGCCTGGCATGCTCATTACTTATTCATGCTAATACAAGTATATTAAGAAATCTAAACAGTGTTAGCATTCAATCACTCACAAACCAAATGAGGTTTTGCATTTATCAGCCACCAGTCATCAAGAATGTAACATTAGCTGTACAAAGGTGGTAATATGACATAACTGGAGATATTTATATCAGCCTACACAGACTGAGAGATACAGTAGGATTTATTAAAGTGAGTAATGCCTTCACATTCAGCACAGCAATAAAAGAAATAGCTGTGCAGAAGTCATTTCCCCAGACAATAAGATTTACCTTTGCAATCACTTAAAGAAGTTGCATATACTTTCAAGGGTCTGAAACAATCTTCTTACCATTAATAAACAATTTGGAGCTTAAGTTTCCAACTACAGAACTGAGTGCTGAAATTTTTAGAACATACCCCAAAAACCAAGTGAGCAGTCAGGGTGTCTGTCTAGCTGGGGTTTGGCACTTTTTCTCCTTAGGCTGGTTAAAAGAACACCAAGGTTAATTTAGGCTCAAATGTATGTATAGTTTTAATAAAACTCTCTCCATATTGAACTTGAATGTCAAATGGTTTCATCACCTGCTGGCCCCAACACCTACAACTTTTCCAGCTGTCTGTTTCAGCACATTCCACTGCATATTTCTACACATTGCACCAAATACCTTTGCTTCACTCATCAAGAGTTCAACATTAACATTTTTAGGTTGGCTGAGAAGGAGAAATCAAACTCTGATCACCATCACAACAACATCCAAGCAATTCCAGAGCTAAGCAGAAAGCTAAAGGTTGCAATGTGGTGCGTGACACAGCTCCTGGTGTGAGGACCCAGCGCATCTGCAGGGGATGTTTACACTTGCTCTACAGCAGCCCTTGAGCAAGGCTTTGCTCTGGTTTGATGCTGATGACATGCCATTTATAAACTGTGACTGATAAACCTAATGCCTCTGAAATCAGATAAAACTTTGATAAATGGCTCCTTAGTGAGCAGGCTGCAATAGCCACTTCTGTCCACGTCCAGCCACCCTGCTGCAATCAGCACCATTTTGTTTAATCAAGGGTTCAGACAACAACACATTTGAAAGCTATCACACCATTAAGAGATGTGGAGATACTCTTTTCCTGAAGGATGCATTAAGACAGAAAACTACAAAAACTAAACTCTTTCTGTAACAGTTTTATAGCATGAGTACTTGCTAGGAAAACCCACAGAATTTAAAGATGACTTTTATTATGAGGGCTTTTCCCACATTCTGTGGTGACAAGACTTGAGAGAGACCCTGTAGCAGAATCAAACATACATGGTAATAATAATTTTCTCCTTCACAGGCAAATAAAAATACCACTGATGCTTTAACAAAAAGAACATATTATGTGAGAGTGGCTTAAATAGCAAAATGATAAAAGGAGCCCCAGAACTACAGCACTGTAGGAAAAAAATATAATACTACAGTCAATGCAAAATAAAATTGTGCCAAGGCTGCCAAAGCTGTGCCACTTCTTTTTTACAGCTTCCATAAAAACACAATATGAATTTATGGTGATGTCAAATAGCACGAGGTGCAGAGGATCAAGTGGAGACTGATCTGTTTATATCCTGAGCACATCAGCCTGCTCAGCAGAATAAGCTAACAATTCACAGATCCTAAACAGTGTCTATTTACACCTTCCCTCTGGATTGTGTACACAGGGCACGTGTGGCTGAGTGCAGAAGGATAATATTGTTCATTTGATCTTCACCCAGTGGGACCAAGTTTCCAGATTAGCATGTGATTTTTGAAACAGACTGCTAGCACTGTGTTTGTTACTTTCTGAAGCTGGTTAGCAGCCATGTGAGGTAAAGCATTTCATTTTAAGCAGAAAGATTATTCATATGTCAGGTTTTTTAATTTAACTCTGATCCTGAACAAGAGAGCAGAACAGAGTTACAAGGCTTCCAGAGCTGACCAAGCCAGAAGACAAATCAACAATTAAGAAGGGGGTGGGTCAGCAATTACTTATCAAACATAAAGCTCTCAATTATTCCAGGAAACCAGTTTACATCTCCAAGCACAGAGCAGATGTATGTTCACCACGTTTTGGAAGGAAATAACTTGACCATCCCCAGTGAAGGAGGAGGCTGCTAAGCTAAGGAGAAGCAGTATCCAGCAGCACTAATGAAATAATCTAGTGCAGGCACTGCTTCAGTAGTGATTTTCTTACAACCAGGAGACTTAAGGGAAAGCATGTTTTTAAAGAAGCTGAAGGATAGGATAAGAATTTTAATGAATGGTGACAAAATCCCATTTTTCAGCCCTTAACCTCCTCTGTGAGAAGAGGGCAGAAGGACTAACAGTGAGCTGTGAAGCAACTGGACTGTGCAGCAAATAGTCACAACTAAAATCAAAATCATGATAATCAGAGTTCCCAGGTAAGGCAAGTTAATGAAGCTAAGATCTACACACCCCTACCCTGGCTTTCTCTTCACCTATGCTAAAAACCAATATAACGCAAAATCACCGGGTACAGCTAATATCATCCTCAAACACAACCTCTGCTTTGTCTTTAGAAATTAAACAGGAAGCAGAATTATACAGATAAAGAAGATTTGGGTTCTAACACCTAAATGAGCAACTTTCACCTTGTCACAACAAAAGACAAATTGAAAACTTCTCCAAAATGCAGGTATATAACTAAACCCTGCTATTGAGTGAAATAATTGGGACCAAGGTAACACATGCACCATCACTCCAATCACTGCCACCTGCCTGGTGTCCATTAATCTTTCTTTGCCCAGTTCCCACTTCCTCTTGGAAAGAGAACAAAATGATAAAGAGATAAATCTACCCAGTACAGCACACAAAATAATACACTGTTTCCTAATTTAACCCTTCTCTTATTTTTTTATGCTCTCCAGTATTTCCAGAGTACTGAAAATATAAATTATTAAGATAGTAAGTGACTAAACAGCTGGTTCAGAGTGGTAACTTTAAGCAGACATTTCACCTTATTCTGATATTTACTCTCAGAGAACCATTAAGACCTACCCTGAAAACACTGGGACAGCCCCAGCACTATCTCCACAGATGCAGTGATAATGATTTGACATTAGGGCTCCATGAGTTTCTGAGGAAAGAGTTCACACTACTGCCTCCCAACCAGAGCTTTGGTTACTGACTGGCTATGTGCATGAGAATTTGGCAGCTGAGCCAGACATGCTTGGGTTGCTCCTAAAACTCAGTCTGACTTTTGTTTCACACTTGTCAAAGAAAGAATGGGAAAGAGTAGAAGGCAATAGAAGCAATAAAATCAGCTAGAGAGCAATATTTAATGCCAATTTTTTTCCCCTAAGAAACTATAGAGTGAAATATGAGATTTCTTCTCTCCTAAAGACTTCTTGACCTAAGATTTCAGCCTCAGCTAAACAGATCTGCTTCAGTGCAGCACACATTGTCCTGGATGTACATCCAAGGGAAGCATTTTGCACAGGAAAGTGTGAGCCAGAAGGGCTGGGAGCAAAAAGAGAGCAGGCATGAACTACTGTTCTGTCTTGTTCAAGAAATCCAGGCCTGAATCATCCTGGTGAAGGAAGTCAGGGACAGGATAAACTCTCCTCCAGCTCTGACTTCATTATGTGATCTCTTATAAAATACTGATTTAACTTGAAACTTTTTGAATTCTCCAGACATATTCAGGATGGAAGGGAGGGTAGGTGGGGATGGGGGATGCTAAAGTTCTGCTTTGTATCAGAGCTCCACAAACCTTTCTGGTTTGGATTCATGACACATCTCAATATTGACAGCCACAAGTCATCACAGCTTTACTTTGAATTCTGAAAAACTCTATAATTCATGGGAAAGCCACAATCTCCACCCAAAGAAATTCATCTTTCTTATCTTTCTATCTGCTTTTTTTCTGCAATCTGCAAACTTCCCTTTTAAAATTCCCCTCCTCTATTCATTTCTCTCATGAATCCTACCTAACACCTCTCTTTCTCAAATCTGCTTATAAAAGGACACTTCTCCTTCATGCAGTTGCTCTGCTGACCTTATCCTAGTACTTAAAACTTAGTAGTTCTTATTTCAACACAAAATAAATTTCTGGTTGGACTCTTTCATTCCAAATGAGTATTTCTCACCAGAATCTGTAGGCTTAATGCAACATGATCAGGAGAATAAAGTCACTAAAAGTCATGTGTCAAGGACTATGCAAAGAAAATACTATTAAAAGGAAATAAAGGGATTAAAAGGCAACTGGATATTTCTGAGTATTTTCTTTGCTTTTTATCCTATCTCCTGACACAGTACAGAAAATTTGGGCAAACAACCCAGATTTACTATAAATCATCTCATTGAGAAGCCAGAGTGTATGACTGCAAAAGATCTGTTCTGTGCAGAACTGGCTTTTCCTGGAGAGGAAAGCCAAGATGAAACTGGCAAAAGTTTAACATGATGCATTCTGTCAACTGTTAATTTGATTTCATAGTTCAAAATTAAGCTCGTTTTAAAGACACAGGACCATCCTAGCTAAATGTCAGATATGCTCCATCTAGAGTTACTGAAAAGATCAGGGCTAGTGACAGTCCAAGGTGCATTCTGGCTGTCCATGGCAGCTGAGAAAACTGGGAACAATACAATATTGCTTGGAAAACAAGCAACTCAGAGAAGCACACAAATTCAGAAACATGCTAATATTCCATCTAATGTCAATGAAATCCTGAGACAGACTAGGGGAGCTTAAGATGTAGAATATGCATTATACAAGTTCAAAAGAATAAACACTAAAATGTCTGGAATTTGGGGAAGCAAATTTTCTGCCTGAAGGAATCAGCTTTTGATTAAGCAATCGACTTTTGTAGTAAATAACATTAAAATAAAGCACTTGAATTTCACCAATATTATAAAATTAAAGTAAAAAAACCACTAACTGCCATGGACAAATGTTTGCCATTAAATTTAAAGAGAATAAGGGGTGGGTTCTGTGGGAATTTGACATTTATCATTCAAGTGAGGAGAGATCCTGTGAATCTCAAATAACACAGCTAAGAGCAAGTTAAGTGACTTTTCTTTTCTCACAGATGGAATAATGCTACATCTTCCTGCAGCCCATCCTGTATTCTGTTTCAGCTGTGTAATGACATGCAGAGGTTTCAGGAGAAATGTGAAAAGCAGAAAACCTGCTGTCCTCCTGAAATCCTCGTAGCAGACACCCAGTAAAGCTGCAGAGTGGAGTGTCACTTACTCCCAGCTGACTCACACATCTCATGGCCAAAATAAAGGAGTTTTTCCATCTTCTGCACACAGACACGCAGACTCCCAGTGTTTTATCGTGCGATGCTGCCTGTCTCAAGTTCAGATTTCAATATTTTCATAAAATATGACTTAAGTGCTCTCATATTTCCTGAATAACTTCCAACTGAAACTAACCTATGGCTGTCAAAATAAGTAAATGAAGTATCCTTTTTTAGTAATACAATAAACATTTCACTAGAGGTCTGCTGGTTCTTAATTTACAAAGTTATTCAGCCTCTACATAATCCAGCTGAATGCACGCACCTTCTACTCTTTAAGAAAATTTAACACACAAACCATCGTACCCCAATTATTTCAACCTCTGAAAACACTTTTACAACTACCTACAGCAAGTGCTGTGCTTAGGCTATACAAGATTGCAACAGAATAAAAGTGTCTCCTCTTGCAAGCAATGAAAGACAAAATTTAAATTTCCCTTCATACTTAGCTGTAAAGACATAGGATTGATCCAAATTGTTCTGAGCCTTGTTACTGCATGGTTTCTAGCTCAGTAGTCATTTATTCCTTGACATTTTTCATTCATACCATCATACAACCTGACCTCAACCTTGTATCAATATTTATACAGGGGATTGTCATACAGGGGGATACTTTAATAAAGAATTGCCATTTTCAGGATTCTGTCCTTTGACAGAAACTTCTCCCCCTTGATTCCTGAAGACACATAAATATTCCTTCATACCACATATATGAAAAGACAGTCAATTAAAAATTAGTAAACAGAAAATTAGATGGTTGCTCAGGGATTACTTACATTTGCTCCTTGGGCTTTTTTGTTCTCAGGTCTGACCATACCCAAGAGAGTCACTGCAAAGGAGCAGTGTGGTGAAAACTGAATATTATGACATAAGACTGGCAGAAAATTCAAGTTCTGGAGTCAGTGGAGCTGTTCTAAAGATCCCTATCAAGACTGACTAGAAATAAGTGGGTTTTGCATGGTTCTGCCAGTGTGTTGGAGCTATGACTGAAAACAGAAACCAAAGGCAAAGGCAACTGAAAAAGATAAGGGGGTTTTAATAGCTTAAGGAAAATAATATTCTCTTCCACTTTGTTTTAAACTATTTCCTCATTTGGATGTTAATTTTCACAAGCTTAGAAAGAAGCACCATTGTCATAATGCAAAAGTGCATTGTGAAAGCACCAGGCCCTTCTCCCTGTGTGGAACACTCAGGAGAGAAACACTCTTGACTAGAGCCAACCACTGCATCCATCCACACACTCAAAACATTTTAAAAGTAGATAGGATGACTAAAAGGAAGAGATAAGATGAAACTATACAAAGACCTCTGACAAGTTCTAGTCCCAGCTAAGGAAAAGGAGCACAAAAAACATTCAAAAGTCAACGCATCCTAAAATGACCTTTACTAGTCAGCTGAATGTATTCAACATATTAATTTCTTGTAAAATACTGGCTTTCAATATTCCTTTTTTTTTTAATAATGCAAGCAATTAGGAAGGATTTTCAATAAACATCTATGTTTATATTTGCCAAAAAATTGAAGTAATATCAAATACATAAGGAACACTGGATACCTCAAAAATACCTCAACTAGTACAGCTTCCTGCAAATCATTAATCAACTCAGTTGGCACAATTAGTCAGTCTGCTATTCAACAAAATCTGTAAAAATTTCTTATTTAATGGTGAAAAACAGATTAGAATTGAAACCAAGCCTTTTTATTTATGGAAAATTCAAGGTGCAAACTTTTAACAGGTTTATTTAAAAAACAATTTAATAGCTAAATGATCTATGTTTTACCTGAACATGCATTCTCATTAGAAGCAAAGTAAATATCTCTGAATGCAGACACATTCTATGCCATTCTCTTTATTACTTAATTTCCCAGGTATCTCAGCATGATCTGAATAAATTATGCTGACAATACAACAATATAAATGATAAATCAACAGCACAATTTTAGTGATATATAGCATGAAAAGTAAATAATAACCAGCACCGCTAATTGGCTGGCTACCTGGCAACAAATCAGTGAGCAAGCAACTCCACTGGTAGTGCTTCAGCTGTGTACCACCCTAATCACTGAACATTTCTAGCTATTCTAAGTTGTTTCTGCTGGTTTTTATACAAAATTGTACTGTAGAATAAAAAAAAAGCCAGAAAATCTCACTGAAAAAAAATAAAAACAAACTTGCACATTGGCAACATCTGGATGTTATGAACCCACTCCTACTACATTGTGTGGCACAAGCATTCATCAGATCAGAATAATTTTTACTTGAAAAGCTTAAATAGGACATTTAGAGACTGAAGTTATCTACCAGAGGAGTCTGCAGTCTTTCCTTTGGGGCATTATTTATTGTTTCAAGACAAAAGACAAATATGTAAGTGTGAATTCTACTTTCCATCAAAGGTTAAATATTCCCTGAGCTCTGCTGGGGGCAAGAGAATCCTCCTTCAGGACAAGAGAATCCTCCTTCAGCACAAGACTTCCCCAGAGCTCCTCAGCTCTGGGGAGCAGGGGTCAGAGTCAGCCTGTGACACCTGGGGACTCTGAGCAGCCTGGCTCCATCCTCCCAAAAATTGGCATAACCTGCACGCCCATGACAGCCCCAGGTGCTGGAGGGAGAAGTTACACAAATCACAGGAGCGTGTGGCCTGATTCAGCATCCCACCCCATTGCCTGTAGCAAACAGGTTCCAGGATTTGTGGGGGAAAAAAAAAACAAAAAAAAAAAAACCAACAAAATCATCACTATCCCAAAGGGAGACAGAAAGTGTTGTCAAATGTTAAATGTTAGCTTGTGCTTTCCTAATTTATTTCACTGCATCTCCCAGACCTGCCTTATAAACATGGATGTCCACTTTTGTTTTCTAATCCTGTCACACTTTTCACTCCAAAGACTTCCTTCAGCTCAAAGTCCTATCATGCATACCATCAAAACCTCCTCCTTATCAATTTCCAATTTGCTGGCACACTTCTCTGTTTGCAGTGTGGGACAAAGCCAAGAGAGAAATCAGATTTACCTTGTGTAAATCATTCCTTTCCTACAAAACCTTATCTTCTCAAAACTTTCCTTATCTTCTCATTCACTTAACATAATCCCCCCCCTATTTTTACTCTTTGCACATAAAATTCTCTATGCTTCTGGACACCTTTTTATTACTATTGCTTTACTCTTTCTGCTTCTGATGTAAATTTTCCAGCAGAAAGGTATGAATCCAGCAGTGTATTCAAGGCAAGAGGATATCACTGATAGGTATCATAATATTTGCAGTATTATTTTCCAAGCCATTCTTTATTCACCCAAGCATTTTTCTGGCTGCTCAGACCACCGCTGTGAGCTGAGCAGTCTTTTCTATTGAGCTGTCTGCAGTAATGATGATCATGGGGAAACTCCATCCCCATTGAAAGAAAAGGCAAAACTCCCAGGGACTTCAGTAGGACCTGAATTTCACTGAAGTTCTTTCTGCCAAGTGGCTGTAGCTAATTTAGAATTCAATCAATGGTTATGAATACTGCAAATAATTCTATAAAATTTACATTGCAGGAAATTTGTCAAAACTGAGTATATTTGGATTTCTGCTCCCTAATTGCCTAAATCAGTTACATCTCCAGAATTCCTCAGAGGCTGCTATGGACTTGACTAAGCAAAAATTGTTGTCATGTATATTTTTTGCATTTTATTTTGCATTCCATACACACCTTCACTTGAGTCTTTACAATGCAAATAAATCAAATAAATGTAATGACTACACCACTGTTAATCCTGGGTCTCTGGAAGCCCTGTTAACTTGTACCTGTGCTGAACACTGGCCAGTTCTCCATTCTTTGTTATCTTTCCAAGGATCCACATGCATTTCATAAAACTGGTTTTTTTTCTCTAACTGCCCATTCCTCAACAAATACAAATATTTCTAGTAGCCTGAGAGATATTATTTAAGATGATTTCTTCATTCTTAATAAATGTGCCCTCTTATAAGTATTTTTAAACTGTTATTATTGTTGCTAGCGTTTAAAATCCAGATATCTTTCTCCCCCATTTCTGGTGAACCTAAATTCACAAAATGATGAAGATTTTCTGTTCCAGAATGGAGCAGAGAACAAAAGCTAAATTGACAGCTAGAAGGGTGGAAGATGCAGTCCTCACTGCATATCTACAAGTGCATAGCTGCAGTTTACAGTGCTGCTCTATGGCTCAGTCCCATACAGTGGATTTAAGCTAATTTGAAAACACCATGCATCATGTATTTGCAGAAGTCTCTACTATCTGCTGCCATCCACTCATCAGTTTCAGAATTAAGCAATGTAGGGGCAGAACACAATCTCTGTTCCAAACCCTTAACAACAATTGCAAACTTTGATAGCAACACCATTTCTTGATGCTCCAAGGTGAAGGTTTCCACTGAGACAGTAGTGTAGGCCTCATTCAGGGCAGTAATTGTTTTATTTTTGGATGGTTCTGCACAGTATCACATCAAAGGTACCAACTTGGCAGCAAATAATCTGGGATTTTCCCCATGCACTAGGCAGGAAATCTGCATGTTGGTGTGTGCCTAAGTAAACAGGGAGCTGGGAGCCCTTAGGGGATCTAGCTCAGATATTCAGCATGGATCTTCCTCAGTCCTATCATCCTATGGGGGCTCTTCATTTCTTGAGTCTTCAATTTAATAAATCCACTAAAATTAACAAATCAGCAATTAATAAGGAATTAATATGGTTCAGGCATGTTTAAAGTTAAATAAGCACTGAAGTGTTTTACTAAACAGGAGTTTGACAAAATGTACTACTTTATTTCCTCCAGGTCATGCTCTTGGTTTCAAATTGCTGAGGTGGCACTGGTGCCCAAACTCAAACTCTGACCAGCCACAAATTCAGGACGAAACAGGTCTTTGGTGTTTAAAATACCCTTTGCTGTGACAGTAACTCAGCAAGACAGCTGGGTCCCTGGCAGTGACAAGATCCTGTCTAGTGAGGCAGCAATAATACAGATATCGTGAAACATGATGCAGTTTTTTTTCTAAAAGACAAAAACCAAATCAAATTAATAATAATAATAATAAAACCTTAAGCAAGGGAAAAAAAAAAAGACACACATAGAGAAGTAAAAAAATTTTTCTTCATGCACCTAATATACTGTGGCTGTGGTATCATATTATTTTTTCTCTAAAACACAACATATAGATGCAGTGCTATTTCTTTCACTTCCTTTTCCAGAGGAGAATGAAATGTGCATTTGGGACCAGAGGGAAGTTGTGTCACTGTAAGTGGGGAAATGCAGAAGCAGCTGTTGCCCTCTGCTCTGCAGAGGGGTGAAGTTCTCACACAGCTCTGCTGTCCAGTGACATCCCCTTGCCTGAAGACATGCAAATATTCAGGAATGCACACAATACCTAGAAGCATATATGTTCTATGGTTTCAACGACAGCAGGTTTAATCTGGTTTAAATTTTTTAATTGAAGCAAAAATGTTTTCATTTGGCATATGCTGGCAGCAAATAAAATGATCCTGACGAATGGCATAAAACTATTAATTATGCTTTGTTCACTCTATTCTTACTACATTGCTTGTGTGGTTAAAAATTAACTCTATGATCTTATTTAAAACAATACATGTGTCATTTCAGACATTCCTAAAAAGGATGCTTAGTAATAATAAATAGGTGTGCTTGTCAAGAGAAATTTGCTAACAAAGTGAATCCAAGCATCTTAAACAGATAAAAGAAAGCAACTACAAATTATGGCAGGATAATATTTTGTTTTATATTTTTTAAAGATTCTCCTGTTTTTATTCATTGATTAATTTTAGATATGCAGATAAAGACAATAAATGTTTCATGATTATTATGAGCATTTCAGAATCCCCAGGCAACCCTAAATATTTCAATGTCTGGGAGAAGTGTCAGATTCTATCATACCATCTCCATTGTAAATACTGATAATATTGATAAGAATAGCTCAAATTATTTTAAAGTAAAACTGTCAAAGTTATTCTTAACCCAGTTAAGCACACATCAGCACTTACTTTGAGGCTGGCAGAGCACTGGAACAGCTGCTCAGGGGGTTTGGGGAGTTCCCCTCTCTGGAGGCATCCCAAACCCACCTGGACATGGTCCTGTGTCCCCTGCTCCAGGTGACCCTGCCTGGGCAGGGGATGGACTCAATGATCTTCAGAGATCCCTTCCTGCCACACCCATCCTCTGATTCTCATCCCCAGGGGCAACAGAAACCAACAGGACTTGGAAAGCCAAATTTGTAGCACATCAGCATTTTTCATGCAGATGCATCTTTACGCAAATAAACGTGCACATAACTTAGCTAAGTGTACAGTCACCCACTATAAGTGATGCAATTGCAAATTTCTATGGTTTCAAGTAAAAAATTTGTCTTCATGGCCACAAAAAGCTGTTTTTAATATCTGGCCTTTTGAACTCACCTCTCTGCAGCAATGTCAATGAGGTTCTCCATGAGTGCACATATTTTCCTGGGGACAATGTATCTTATTAATCCCATGATCTAAAGAGATAATACATTTGTCAAAAAATATGTGTGCTTTATCAGGATGAATTTGCTCTAACTTAACACTTACTATCTTTTCCCAAGCCAGATTAACTAACCTGCACAAACCCACAAAAGTGCTGCTTTCTTTATTATGGGGGCTTTTTGTGGGATTGTGCTGTTTCCTAGCACTTTAAGAAATTTACGTAGGTTTCGTTTTCATCAAGTATTATTTTCCTGCCCCATGATTTTTATATTTTTCTTCTTATTTAGAAACAAATCTACACTGAAAAAGTTCAGAACCACTTTGTACTCCCCAAAAGCCATGTGGGAGAAGCCAGAACAGAAAAATCCAAGCCCAATCCCAAAGAAACCAAAGCGACACCCCACTCACAGCTGGTGAGAAGGCTGGAAATGGGAGGTGGCTGAGGCTGCCCCAGAGGAGATTCCCAACATCCAACATGCTCCAAGTCCACGGATGCTGCACATCCCAGATCCCCTGCAGAACATCTGTGCCCCCACACAAAGATTTGCCACAGCAGCCACGAGCAGGATCGGGGCTGACACTGCATCTACAGGAAAATGTAAAATCTGCTCCGGCACTGCCAGGAAAGCTGCCATTGAACTGAGCAGTGGGCCTGTTTGGGAGAAACATTATGGGCAGAAAATTGGGGATGCTTTTGTCAGGAGAGATTCCACGTGGAAAGGCTTGGCTAGAAATGAATTGCTCTTTGGAAATTACAAGTATTTATACATTGCATGTAATCTTAAAATTCTTAACAACATCCCTTTTAACTATTACAATTTTCAGCCTACATTTGCCTGCTGATTGCTTGCTACACTCTTTTAATACAAGCAAATAGCTGCCTACCAAGAATTCACCACGAGCCTGTGCAGGGACAACAAAAGGAAACAAAGCTTTGTGCCCAGAGGGAAAACAATTCCCTTTTCTAAGGTTTTGCACCAGCATAAAGACTGCTGCCCAAATTTCTGATGTGATGTGGCAAGTGGGCAAAAACACTGGCAAAAGGGAGCAGCCAAACACTGGCAATACCAGAAACATCTTTTCCAGGCCTCAGTGCACACTGGAGCTTTTGCAGAACAGTGCCTTTCATGTGGAGAATATATAGATGCCTTCAGAAATTGCAGGGAAAGCCTGGAGTTTTCACTTTTTTTCTTTTTAAACAGCACAACTACTTTCATCACCTTTTTGTAAATGCTTAATAGTGTGTTATCATACTGTTTATGTGGGAAGACAGTGCTGTGGCAAAACTTGTTACTGAGCCTGGTTTAAATTGTCTGAGGAATTCTCTCTAAGACTTATGAAAGAACAATCTTTTGTGCATAATATCCTTTTATTTTCCCACTTCATTTATTTTGGTAACTGAAATGTGTGTTTACATCTAACTGCATAATGTTTTAGCACCTTAGAAGTATTTCTAACAATCTTTTTCATCCATGTATAGACATAGGAATGCTGGGAATGTCAAATATATATATATATATATATATATATATATATATATATATAATTTTAGGCAACAACCATCAGCCTAGTAAGTTAAGTGTCTTGTATGCCCTAGAAAGTCAGATTTGAGTGAGAAACTCTATTGAAGAACCTCTGATCTACCCAATGATTCCTTGAAGTATAAACATGTCATTTTACATATCTAAACAGAGGTACACACCAGTAAATATGAGTAGAAAGCTTGGGTAATGTGATGGTTTACCTCAGAAACTCCTAATTTAAAAAAAAACTAAACAAAAAAACATCCAGATAAAGAACGAACAAGCTGGTTAAATGAAAAAAACAGGTATTTTTACTGTGTTTTTTCTTTAACATTCTCGAACCTAGTGAAATTATGTCACCCTTCAAAGATTCAAGAGCAGTTTTTGCTTTAGTTCTGAAGTCATACTTACAGCTGTGTTGGTATTCAGGCACAGGTCTGAAGAACTGGCTGAAAAATCACCTCCTGCTTCTCTCTGGTTGGAAAACACAACTGCATTATCTCTTCTGGATATGGTGATGAGTTTGATCTACACTAACTACCACAATGGCATTGTGCACATCAACAAAGAAATGTGATAATCCTCTAGCAAAAATTAATTTATTAATGAAATGAATAATTAAATCTGCTGAAAAACACATTTGCAGGAAGTTAAGCAAAGGTGTTTTGAATAAGAATGGGGCTTTTTCTTAAATCTATAAGTACAATAGACTTGCTAAAGTAAATAACCCTGTGAGTTACTTACCTCATAATGTATTTAGTTATAATATTAAATGGATAAAGTACTCGATCATCTCCCAGGATAATAAAGCTGGTGGTATGGAGAAAAGCCTCCATGGGATTAAGAGAGAGTTAAAACATTTCAAATATGCAATTAAAGGCATTCTAGCATGCCTGTGATCTCTGCTCTGGTTTCTTATTTACAGAGAAGGAAAACTGGCTCAGACCTCCTAGACTAAGACAAGGAAGTATGCAAAATCGAGCAGTCTCTGTGCCAGCTCTTGCTAATCCTTTTCAGTATGGTTTGCTGCTAATTTGTCATGGCACATATTTGCCTTATGTCTAATTAGCATCAAATTGCAAACTGCTATTTGCTAACAATTTGTTGCATCAATCTGCTTGAAAATCTATAGTTTAGAACTGGATTGCAGCTTATTCTGTCTATCAAAATTCTATTTCATACACATCACAGTAAACTATTTGCCTCTAAAAAAAACATTGCAGTGCTCTTCCCTACAAAGAAAAGTACATTTTAAAATAATGCCTCTGCAAAGTGGCAGTTTTTGTTCCTTTGTTTCGCCCTCCATTTATATTTTGCTATAACATGTTTATAACTGGAGTTAAATAAAGAATGGCTTGTTCTTTGTTTAGAGTTAGATCTAGCTACAACTGCCTCATCCCAAAAATAGAATAGATACATACAAAATTATTATCTATACTTTGGAGAATATAGGGAAGACCTTTACAAAAAGAATTTATGCTGGAATTGGCTCTCAAAATACAGGAAGAATTCCAGCCAAGGAATTTGCCAGGTTTAGGAACTAGCTAATCTCTTCTGTTTGACACCCACAGGTATTAAAATAAACAAATAGCTAAAAATCTTTGTCACAAACAACAAATAACGTTGCAGAGATGTTCTTCAATGGAATCATAAGTGATGTGGGAGATGTTTATGCATAAGATTTCCTCCCCCGCTATGCCTCATTAGAAACAGATGGAATACTGCTGCCACATGCATTGCAGGGGATGGATGGAAATGTGTCAGAGCAGGGCCTGGCTGTGCAATTCGCTCCAGAGTGGCACAAAATGTTCTAAGCAGTCTCCTGCACTGGATTGCAGGGATGGCACGGGGTCATCAAGCCAGCACAGCCACATGCTGCTTCTCTGGAAGAAGGACTTCATCTTTCGTGGGCTGAACATCCATATCTAGATGTGGTACAGATGGAAATGATGAGGGTTTTGTTTTTTTTTTTTTTTTCCTTCTTCCAAGCCACAAAGAATTTGTCATTTCAAAAGTATTACACCTGGAGAAAGCATGATTCATAGGGATGAGAGAGAGATGGTGGGAGTAAACAATAAAACAAGATGAGAAATCCAAATAGGCAGCATCCATTTAAATACTCTGGTTCTCAAACTGCAGTTGCTTCTGCATTTTCCTTTGTCATTTTGATCCAAAATTCCATACTGGGCACCAGGCATGTTTTCTTCAAGTTTGAACAAAATCAGAATAATGTTTGCCTTTCTGTGAGTTGGTGTTTGCTATAGCAAACAAGTGTAGCCAAATTTTCTGCCCACTTCTATGTAAAGTTTGCATACTTTCTCCTTGTGAGAGAATGAGCCAAGCTCAGTACAAATGTTGTCAAACAAAATGAAGCTTTCAGAGCTGAGTGAGAAGACAAGTCTGTCTTTGCTGTATCTATACCCAACAAAAACTTTTCAAAAGGTTACAGCGAATTGAATGCAACCTTCACAGGCAGATTGGACAGACATTTAAGAAGTGTTAACTATGAAGATGAACCCAGCTCCCCACAGCTTCAGTGAATATAGTTAGAAGCAGGTTCAGAACTTCAGAGTGCTGAAATAAGAACAGCCATAAACACCGACAGAGCAGCTTGAGCTGGAGACTGACTGAGGTCCCTCTCCACCTGAATTATCCTAGGAACTGCCACCTTATTTGATCAATTTTTTACTAATTCAGGAGTTTTTTTCTGTATTCCTCATTTCTCTCCAATCAAACTCCAACACAGATGGGTACTGGTGGTCACTGCTGCCTGCAAAAGCACACTGGAGGGCTGGAGGAGAAAACTGCTACAAGTGATAGAAACAGAGTTAAGAGAACTCCCTGTTTCCATTAAGAGCATGGGACACCCCCCTTATTTATACCACAAGCAATAATGACATATTAATTACACCTAAGGGGAAGCTTTACCTTTCCTTTAAAAGCTGGAAATGCAAGAAGGGGCTCACAATTCCCTGAAACCAGAAAAAAGCCACCAGAGAAACACAACAGGCCATTGTGAGAAGACATCACTTTAAGAAATGAACATAATCCATGTCACAAATATGGATTTCTCACTATGAAGAAGTGCTTCTGCTTTTTATGGATTGTACCAAAATAGTGCCCATATGAGCTGGACATGAATGGCAAAGTGAAAATACTCACTGAAGGAACACAGCTTTTCCTGAATTTGTTTTATGATTATTAACATGTCATACTCATTTCCAAATGTGTTGATTTCACAAATTTTATAGAACTTCTCCACAATTGTATCCCTAACGGACAATATTTTAGAGGCTGCGCTAATTTCTCTCTGTTTCAAAATTATATAAATATAGCAAGGGCCAATTTTGTGCATAGAAGTGGGGATGCAATCTGGGCAGCTAAGCACCTCTTAATCTTCCAATCTGGAGAAATGAATTCAGGCTTTTTCATCTTGGCTGAAGGCAAACCAGCCTGTGTGCCCTGAATTCTGTCCAGATTTTCTGGAATCAGCAGTATGCCCCATCAGTAGCCAAGAGAGCTCTGTTTCATTCTGCAAGTTGGTACAGCTTCAGTGGGAAGTTTGGGAATAGTTTTTCACAGCTTCCTAAACCGAGAGTGATTTGAGGTCAGCAGAGCTCACATATTCTACAAATATGCAGGAAAAAAGGATTCATTCATTGTTTTCTGTATGACAGTGCTGGGTTTCTCGAACAACTGAAGACCTGTTTTTCCATTTATACATAAATTGTTCATAGTTTCTGTAAAATAAAAACCAATATTTTCCTATGTTAGAAGAGATCAGACACCTTACAATCCTATAAAAACAAAGGAAAACATGGCTAAATCCCATTTTCTGTCCTGATTAATTAAAAAGAAATAGAATAAATGTATTGGCAAAAAAAAAAGTCATTTAAAACTGTACAACCCTGACATAATTAGATCCACCACATCTAGGTCAGCCGAGGATGCAGGATTCACACACCAATTATTTATTCAAAACTTTAGAACAGTGCATTTCAAGTGACAGCTCCTAGCTGTGATTCCTCCAAGAACTAGTAGAGCCACCATGCTACATGCACACCTCAGAGGGCTCTGGAAAACACATCCCCACCTCATCTGAAAAACTCCAAAGGCACTGGACATAAAGCAGGGAATGCCATAACCTCACTCATTAGTGGCAGGTCTCTAGTTTAAATCAGTCCTGAGATGTCGTGACCTGTGGCACCAGAGGAGGGAACTATCCATGAACAGATTGAAAAAGTTAGGTCTAAACTCACAAGGGAAGGAAGGAGTGGCATTGTGTGTGTAAAAACAAAAGTTTTTTTTTAATGACAACCTCCAAGGGCTGCACAAATGAAAGGCGCCTTCCCCAGCCTCCCAAAACACCACCCCTGCCATAATCTGCTTGAGGGGTGATGTTTTGGGAGGCACCTAACCTACTGATAAAGGGTTTGAAACCTCCTAGAATTTAGAATAACAGCCCAAAGGTGAGGGACTGACATATTGTTAAGTGTATTCATATCAATACACTTGGAAATGTCTGGCACATACCATATGCATATTTCATCTTATGCTTTTGTATAATGCTTGTAAAATATGTTGTGCAGCACATGAAAAGGGCTAATCCAAGAGCAGGGTAAAAGTCACTGCTGCCAGATAGCAGACTTCCTCCCTTGGCACTGAAGAGTTGTGTTTGGGCTCCCAAATTCAAACCATACTGATGCCTCAGTGATAGACATGTTCTACTTCCTATTTCCTTCTTGAAGTAAACACAATTGCACATCTAGCTGGGTAGCTTGAAAAAACTACTGGAAATGCTAAGAAAATGTTCAAAGTCAGAACTAGGATTTGGGAGCTAATAATGAAAATAAATTTGCTTAGAAAAAGAAATCAAACCCTACAGTTGTTGACACTGTGCAACACTCAAAATGTCACTGTAAATACATTTTAATCCTGATCCAATGACATGCTATATTCAGCATACAAAGGGACCTATGTGCCTCTTTCTTAGTCTTCTAGAATGCTTAACAACAATATATTTAAACATAAAACATGTTGCTCTTGGTTACATACCATAAATTGCCATATATCCTGTTCTCTCTTCTCATTCAGATTCTAATGAATGCTGCTCCACCGGTCAACTATAACAGAAGACAAAAAGTACTTTTCTCCTTGGCAAATATCACTCTGTAAAAAAATACCATTGTTCTCCAGTTAGGTTACATGGCTAGTAAGGAAAAAACAGCAGAGTTTGGCAAATAAAGTCTCGAGTGGGAATTTTCTCCCATGACTACCAGAGAAGAGAAATGAAATTTTCAGGCACAGCCCTTTCAAACTCCACAATAGAGCATGTGTGGGGTTTGGATACAATAAAAGGAAGAACCTGAGAGGAAAGTTGTTTTTGCAACCTCAATAATGAGAGCGAGCCTTGAAATGCTGGCAGTGGAGGAAGCATTTTCATTAGGTGTGCTTCACTTTCTTCCTCGGTGCAGCAATCCACTTACAGAAGCTGTGTGTTGTTACATGACACATTTCCACTTTCTTACAGAAGTGCCTGTGATTTTTTGAATGCTGTTTGTTGTTACTGCCTTTCTTCCCCGACACAATGCACCAATTTTTAACCTTTTCAGTAACCTAGTGACACCTCTGGGATATTACAGTATTCCTGTCAAAATGTCTGCTCTACAACAATAAACTTTACATTGATGTCTTGCTTTTTGGGAATAATTACACTGTTCCTTAAATGTTACCCTATTTACTATTTGTGCAAAAAGATGACAATAAAATCAATGCAACACAATTCCCAAATGTGCATCAAAGTCTTTTGCAATGTTAATGGATTAGTGTGTCCATAGAGGTGTAAGATCATTTTGTCCTGATGCCTGGACTTGCACGTTGTAGGCACTCACTCAAAGATAAACTTATTAATCCTTATCTGCTGAGCTCATCCCTTCACAAAGTTAGTTTAATCTCGCTGCATTTGTCAGGATTCCTTTTTTCTTTTCCTTCCTTCTTTTCCTTTTTTTTTTCCTTTATTCTTTTTCCCCTCTCCCTTCCTTCGGAGCCAAGGCTGGGAATGCTGCCCATCGATCAATAGGTGTATGATGAAGGAACTCCGCGCTGCTCCCCCTGACCAGCGGCGATGTTTTCCCAATGATTCCGCAGGAGTCAGAAACTCAACAAAGCGAATCGCGGCCGCTGTAAGGGGAGCATGCTGCTCATGTCTGTGACCACTGTATGCAAAGCTTGGCATTAGTCACCGCCAGGCCGCCTCTGACAGCCCTGAAGTGAGGGAGATTAATGTGAGGCAGGGGCACTTTATTATTGTCATTCTGTTCTTTCACACTCTGCCTCTGACTTTCAATTTTGCTCCAGAATTAATTGTCTGCTCCCTACAGTATGACTGATGTAGAAGGATACAAGTAACATAGGCACCTGGTTCTGGCCTTGACAATCTGACTCATTGGTGCAGGATGTATTGTGTACAGTCAAATTCAGGGACAGACGGGCATCTTTCAAAGAAATCAGCCAATGTTTCTTTTGACTTCAATCAGATTTGACTGTAGATTATCCTTCTCTAAGAACAATTTTTTTCTTGTAGAGATGCTAACAAAATGCCAGGGCCATTATTAAGTACCACTACACGATAGTGCTGCTCAGCTTTATGCAGCCTCATATGAGGCCTTTCTCTCCAGGCTTTGCTTTTTATGTCGTAAGGCAGTAAATTAGTCATGTAGCAGTGTTTAATCCCTACCCTCTCAGAGTTAAGCATTGTTGTGAGAACATTATATATGGTATCTTAGACAATAAAAATACAAGGCTGTGCAAGTCAGTATCATTTACTATTTATTGGGCTAAGAGTTCCAAAGCAAATTACACACAAAGTAAGACAAATAGTTAAAGATCTTGTATCTAATAGAATATCTGACTGTATATCAGACTTAAAATGAACTGCTGTACTAAGAGATCAAAGAACATCTTTACTAGAGCACAGAGGATGAGAGAAAAAAAAAATCACTTTTCGGATGGAAAAAAATCATACAGAATCAGTCTTTGCACATGCACCCTATCTATCAGTCTGCGTTTTCTCAGTTTAACATCTGATGGTGACAAATGTAAAGGCACTCTACACTGCAGTGAAACAAGTTTCACCTTTAGACAATAAGCATTTGCTGGTAGTCACAGACATTGCCACGGACATACAGGCAGTAATATCAACATTCCCTGCTCCTGTAAGTATGGGGAACTGTGGTATACCTGCTCAAGGCTTAGTTTTTTATATTCTAAAGTGCCTGTTAATACCTTTAGCTGGATTTTATCACTTTTGATCAGACTTTGATCAAATAAAATTTTCAGAACTATACAGCTGAGAAATTATCAGACATATACAGCATGTATAGAAATAAACAACACTAATGTTTCACTGTTTAATGTTTTCCCCTTGCTACATAGGTGGATTCGTCAAGAGGACCTCAGGAATTTTTTCCCAAATACCATCTCTGAATAGAACATGCAGTAAATTATACTGAATTTAATTTATCTGCTCCTTCAATGTGACCATGATATTATTTAAAGGGTAGAGAAATATGCTGAATTGTCTTTATCCTTGATACAAGAAAGAAAATTACCACAATTCAGGGAGGACAATCCCACCTCGTTACATTAATAACTTACCACAATGGTTAAAACACAAAAATTATCTACCTGCATTTATGAAGGAAGAAGCTTTTCCCACTTGCTCCAGTTTTCCCAGACCTCTGGGCAAGGTAAATTTCAGGATGCATTTCAACTTCCTTGAAAGACACAAAAAGCAATGAGAAACTCTGCCTCTTTAAAAAGGTGTGCAAGTAAATGTTGTAATATCCTTCAAACCTGACATTAAGTATTCAAATGTTACTTAAGCAAAGTGTGAGCAATTAAATTAATCAATCTTCCCAGCCATGTACTGAACAGATGTTCAATAAATCCTCTCTGCTTACAGTGAGGGAGGAAGAAAGTCCACTTTTAGCTGTCCTTCAGTGATGACATCCCTCAGCCCGTCCTTTCTCCGGGCCTCATGGGCCACTGCCAGGCAATTCTGCTGTGTTGTTCCTTTATTATAAATAACAACAGACCACCTGGACTACCTGCAGTACCTGGAAGCTGAGGTTTAATGATCCTTCAGGCTACATCCTCAGCTCTCTCCTGATCCCAGATAATGGGACTGATGGGAATGGCAGAGGAGTGACGGATGGCAGTGACGAATGGCTCCAGACAAACATGTGCTGACAACTAGTGAATATGGGGCAGCCTTGCAGAAAGGTCAAGATAAAAGTATTTGCTTGACTTTCAAAGTTTCCCTGTGAAAAAACACTTGGAATCCTCAGATTTCTCACCACCAGATAACTTTGCCTGGCAGATGCAAGATACCAGAGCGCCACAAATCTGGCAAACAGCACTGCAGGTGGGAACAACTACAACCTTTTAGTGAAGGAAAAAAAAAAAAAAACTAGAACAAAGCTAGAACAGCTAAATTCCACAGACATGCAAGAGCCTGGATATTTGCAGTTTGCAGCGTTAAGGTTGCTAGCAGCTGCAGATACTGCCTCTTGTTTTTTAAGGTGTCTGTTCTGCCCAGGTTCCCACTCCAGCCCCAATCCTGCTCTCTCACTGCCCCTCTGGCACCAGGAAAGGGCACTCAAACACCCCATCATTCTACCCAATTCAGCAGTGACGTCTTTTCTTGACAGGACTTATAAAGTTTACCTGTGATGTGAAATTTGATTGCTACGAGATGCTCACATTGTCATCTCCGTTTTCAGATTTCAAAAATGAAGGGACAAGTTTTTGCATCCTGCTCCCCAAACCTTAAATGACAAATGCCATAAGATGCATATGATGCATCCCATAATCTCAACTTGTTACATTAATATCAGCTCTGATCAAATGAGACGACTGACATTCAAATCTAATGGTTAAAACCTCTGCACCACAGAAATACAACTTCAACCTTTTGAATGCTGCCATTCCATATATGGACTTTACCCACATTTTAATGAGGCTTTAAAATCCCTGAGATTAAGATAGTATTTTATATAGAACTGCCTGCTTTTTATGATATCCTGACATGTTGTACAACATTTGTGACTATATTGATCCTTATAAATTCAGCATCTATATATATTCCTGAAAAGCATCCCCTGCTCAGTCTGCAGCACAAACAGCAGGGCAGGACACACACAGGGGGCAGTTCTTGAGCTTTTTGCTCAGCAGTAAATATACAGGTAAGGAATATTTTAGTAACACTAAACATTTTAGTTGCATAACACAGCCATATTTTAAAAAAAAATTGAAATACCATCCTCAAATTGCACAATAAAGAAAAGCCAGGGTTCTTTCTCAATTTTACCCTATTTCATTCTCCTTCAGACAAACCTGATTCAAATCCTGAGGGGGTGAACTGTACTCTTCTCCCACCTGGGACAGTTATACATCTTCATGCCCTCACCTTTGCCTGTCTGCAGAGGCAAGCCTTCTTGTGTTTCCCCATGCAGTTTCACACTTTTAATCTGAAACAAATGATTGCAGAAAAAAAAAAAAAAAAAAAAAAAAGAGCATTATCACCTTGGCGAGGCATCAGGAGTATACAGAAAAAAAAAAGAGACAGGGTCTATGGGCAAATTCATCTTCCATTGCTACAATCAATCTCTCACCTAAAGAAATACACAATAACTAGGCAGGAAAGGGCCAAGATTTATGGCCTAGAAACATCTCCACTGACCAGCATACACCAAGCCTTCCTGGCTCCCTCCTTGCCAGAATGGCTCTTTCTAACAGTTACAATGATATACTGTCTCTCCCTACTGTTTTACAAGTACATTAGCTTTATTTAATGAGATCTCTGAGTAATTTAACAGATGTATATAGGACATAAGACTAGAAAAACTCTTGCTACTTGAACACTTTTGCCAAGGTATTCCAGGGCTAGCTAATCTCCACTACCATGTTATATTCCATGAAATACTGTTATTGGAATTTTGGGAAGGTTTTTAAAAATCATTTTAATAGTAATGTTATATTATAATCTAATAGAATAGTGCCATATTCAACATTTGCTTGTATCAGGCCTATTAAAATAAGGTTAAAAGTGGTTACTTTAATTCTTCAAAATTATTTATATATTAAAAGGCAGAGATGAATATACTGGTTAAATCTCAAAATCTGTTCTTTCCTGTGACTTGAACTTCATGTCCCAAGGGATAAAAGACAGATTCTTCCCTTTTAAGAACATATATTCACATTTAAAGTTCACAATTATTGGATCACTCAGTAAGAAAGCATTTCAAAGTACTATACTCTGAGGTTTTGTTTAATATATGAAGTATAACCAGTCATTAAACACAATAGCTCTGTTTTCCATTATTTCTGTTTCTGAGCAACAGACAATGTTTTGGATTGCTGCTGTTATCCAGCAAAGTAATTTTAAATAATAGTGATATACAATAAAATATTAAGTGAAAGAAGTTTGCAATAATAACTTTTTGAATAACTCTAATAAGCTACCCATCAACAATACTGGGGGTGGCAATAAGGAATTACCTGTTTAAAGTAACATTAAAACAATTTTTCTCAGTAAAAAAAAAGATGGGCATAAACTCTATGCATTTGTCTGGGTATCTTTTGCAGCAGTGAATCTACAAAAATCCATATAGTGCGTTGTTGTTTTCTCATACATTATACTTTTTAAATTGATTAAAAATAGAATATTGCCCCAGATTCAGTAATGACTTCAATGAACTACATTTAAAAAAATTCAACAACTTCAATTCTACCCAGTGGTGAGACCAGTACTAATTGAGTTTAGTGGCATTTTTCTGTAAATAATATATAGTCTCATTAAAGAAGGTTTATTTTAGTTTGAAAACATATTTCTTTTTAAAATTCTTTTAAGCTGAAGGGGCAAAAATGGGGGGGAAAAAGGATGAGAGTAATATTTACTATTCTGGCAAAGTGTTCAACATCCCTCTGGCTTCCAGTATATTGTGTTAACCATGAATCAGAGCATAAAACACAGGTTGAGCACATTTATATATAATTATTCATAGAAGTCTATGGAATTTACAACAAACATGCTGCAGCATGTCTAATATTTAGAGAAAATGGGTATCTGACCAAAGTAAATATTCTGACCCACCTCCTGAATGAACCACACCTCGGCCAGAGGCAAGGATCCCATGTTTAGAAAGCAGGAAACACCAAGTTGTGGGCAGAAAACATGGATATTTCTTTAAATATCAGAAAACACTGACAAATCTCAGGGTGCAAAATTATGGAGGGTCACCGTGTAAAATTATGCTTGAAGTCAAGAAGAAATAACATGAGTCCTGGAGTGGAAAAGGATGGGGGAGAGAGAGGGAGAACATGAGCTGATATAGAGCAAATTCATGGCATGAAATTTCATTTCTTGAGAGCTATACATCAAGGTGCATTTGTTTAATGAGGTTGGCACCAGAAAGATGTATAGAACATGTCAGACACCCAGTACCAGAGCGTTCTGGGGAAAAGATAACATCTGAGGATCTGACCACTCACTTCGTCTTCGAGCCAGACTTCTCTATCTACTGGTTCTTCAGGGGATTATAAATGAGAGGGCAGGGGGAACAAGGAGCAAAATAATGAAAAACAACACGAAAAAAGAAAAATTATAACATTGTTGAGCCAAGTAAAGCCAAATTTATTGACCTCACAACTACATAATCAAGAGAAAGTTATCACTGTGGAAACTTTTACTAAAGCAGAATGATCTTAAATAACAAGGGAGTGCTATGAAATTTACAGCACTTTTAAGATATGCAAATTGAATGCAAGGTATAGACATAAGGGTAATTAATTGTAAATCTAAGAATAATGTTTCTTTGTCAGGGCTGTCTCCATGTTGTGGAATACATTCTAATGTGCCTTAACTCTGAATATTTCTTAAAGGCTGGTCTAATTATGAGATGTTCAGAATTTCAAAATAGTAGTTATTCTTATCGTTTAATATAGCTGCTGTAAAGTTTCATAACAAAATTTACTGATTACATGAAAATATTTTATTTTAATTTCCAAGGATAAAGCAGTTGTTTAAAAGTCTAGGCACTGAGTCTTTACCTTGGAAAAAAAATAATATGATGGAAACAGCTTTTGCCTAAAGCAGTGTTTTGTGGTGCTTTTTGTTTGGGATTTTTTTAAGGAGGAGAAAGGAAAGTAGCAAAGAATCAAAATAAGTCTAAATGTAAATATCTTTATCTGCTGCATTTTTTATGTTATGGTGCTGGTTTTCTAAGGGCTTTATAGAATAATATAGACTCTTGTAATTCCATTATTTACTTATTTTTTCATTTAATTGAAGTCATTCATGTGACAAAAACTCAGGTCAACCTTTCCATTGCAACAGGACCATAAAAATTCACTTTCTCATTTTAAAACCTGGCAAGGTTGGAAAGGAAATTTTCCAAATTTGAAAGGAAATTGATATAAACATATAGAACATGTAAAACCTTTTACAGCAGTAATTCAAGTCCCTGTCAGCTTCAGTAGCAGGCCTATATATGTGGCTGTGCTTCCTGACAGAAAACCCAATATTTGAGCTGCTTTTAGCATTTAATTAGGACAAATTAAAATGAAGCTTCTTTAGGGGGCAGCATAGTAAACAGTCTTCAACAATAAAGCCATAATTGCCAGGATGCCTTGGGTTTTTAGGGAAAAGACACTTATTAATCCTTGTGTCTTAGCAGAACTTGCTATAGACCCATGGAAGAGTATTTAGATACTGAGTGTTAAACATAAAAGAATCCTAAAACTTAAACAGTGTTAGAGGGAAGGGCCTGAGCAGCCAAAGCTCTCTGTGAGCCAGAGCAGCGACCACCAAACACCAAGAGAGGCAGGTAAACCCCCTTGATTGAAACAATCCACAGGCTTTGGGGAAATTATTCTTAAATTCCAACAAAAATTTCTAATCACAGATATTACCTCACAAAAGAAACCACAGTTGGAAGCATGTGATGTAGATACACGTGTAGTAGCACTACAACAAAAATGTCCTTATTTTCACCAGTCATGAGTTACACCCCTACCTGTGCAGGCATCATCCATAAGGCCCACATCAAGGATTTGCTTTTCATACTCCAAAAGGAAAAGAGCAAAACTCTTCAAATCCACCTATTTTAGAAGTGGGGTAGCTGGTGATGGAGGAGCGGCCATCTGGGAGGATTACAGACCTTTGGGAAAACCATCATGTGGCATGGACTGGTTTAGTGGGAGCAGAGGGGGAGAAAAAAGGGGAGTAGAGCCCCAGTTTCTCATGCATTTGGCATTTAACAGGAAAAAAAAAACAACTCAAATCAAAAGTTTAAAATTTTAGCCATCAGAATCAAGGTATGTTATCTGCATGAGATGAAATGCATTTCAGAATCACATCAGACAAAGTGTTTGGGAGATAGGGAACAAAGAGAGAGGCTGATCATCAGTGTGGAGTACAAAAGTAAATGCCAACACCACTTTGGAAAATGTGCACATCATCACTTTGTGTCTGCTCTACCTAAACAATTAAAATATTCTGTTAATATTTTTTACCTAAGTATAACATACCATAACTTTAGCTCCCCTTCAGTGACAGTTTGTGCTTGGAAGTTCTGTTACAGTTTAAACAGAGAACTCAGGAAATTTTGAAATCATTGCCAGATATAGAGGCAGATTTCATAACAAGAGTTAAATGCATCATATGCTTACATGAGAGGGTCTCTCCTATATAACACTTGCAGAAATTATAAATTCTCCATATGCCAGCAGAGTTAATAGCTTCCTTAAAGGAACTTTCAAAAATTATGCTTGCACAGGGGTAAGTTTCCAAAACTTTCTATAGGGAAACAGAAAACCAAGGCACTTTTTAATGCTGGGTTGTGACTGGAGCAAACTGAAATTTTCATCTTTCATTTCATGACAACTTTCCTGCACAAGGGTTAAACTTTTAGGCACCTGAAGAAAGTGTCAGTGGGAATTCTTACTGACAGCTGCTTCTCCAACTTCTTGAGAAGGCAGAAAACTTAGTCTGAAGTAAAGAAGGTAATGAGAGAACAGTTTGGATAGATGTGCCAAGGTTATGCAAAAATTTCAAAAGGCCACTCAAGGAGGAATCCTAGGAGACAAACTCCATGGGTTTGATGGAGATAAATGATATGAAGACAGATTTTTCCTTTTCTGCACAGTGCAATGGAAATGGTATTACAGCACTGATAAAAGATCTGATCTGGAAGCTCTTGCTTTCTCCAGCTGCTTTTCTATGATGTGACAAATAAAGGCTATTCTCCTTTTGGAAACATTTTGTACATTATAGCTTAAATTGGATTTCAAGTGGAGATTACAATTTCTTTCAATCAATTAGTAAAAGACTGTATATCTTAGGTGTGTTGCAGAGGTTAACCACAGCTATGTTTGACCCACGTTAATTTTTCTCATTAGTCTATGATATCTACCAGCAATTTTACAGGCTGTTTTTGCAGGTTCAGTGAACTTTTCAAATTGTTTTAATTTTGCCAAAATGTCTGATAATCAAACTTGTGACTGACTGCCCAGAAAATGTAAAATGGCAGAAAAGCCAAACTCAGCTTACACAGTAACCCTGAGTGAAGGGTTAGAGCCAGCAAGTTATGCTAAGCCAGTTATTTCTGAAGCCATTAACCACAAAAAAAATTCATTTATTTTCTGTTTCTTGTCACTCCAAACCTGCTCCTCCAAATCAATTACTGCCAAATTAAAATGTTGTGAAAACAAACAGTGGCTAGCACTGAACTGTGGCACAACTACTCTTGGATGTCTTCTGCTCTCCAGTCCTCCACCAGCTTCCCTCTAGCTTAGCCACTGAACAGGGTGAGCATCCTCCTCACCTGGAAATAACAACAGGAGGATCTGTGAGCTGGGCACCAACTGCACAGCACAATGGGGTTTTTCCCTTTACATTGAAATTATTCTAGTTTTCATTGAATTAATCAGCAGTGAGATGAAGTTCAAGCATTTGGAGGGACAGACAGCAGAACTAATAAAAGAGCAGCTCAGGAGGAGCCATTCACAAAGTCCACTCCCACACCATGAAGCACCAGGAGCTAAACCAGTCCCTCCCATTTCAGTGGGATTCACTGACCAGTGAACATGCACAAGGCAAGGGGTGGGACAGCCCAACAGGCAATGCAGCACCAGGCCTCACACCCTCCTTGTTAAACAGGCTTAGTTCTAATTACTGGAAGATGGATGGCCTTACAAAATACTCTTTATTCCCAAGGTCGTTAAGAAAAGTGGAATTCTTCACCTTGTCCTTAAACTCAGTGGAAACTGCTCAGTTCACCTCTTTCACTTGGTGTGTTTAATTATTTGCACAGCTTGAATTAATACTAGGTCTATGTCTGAATGTCTCTGCTTGTCTTACTTGCTGCCAATCACTTCACAATACCCAGAATTTGAGGCTTTCTTGCTGCAGGAGCCATCAGGGAGCAAAATCAGATGAAAAACTCTTAAGTGAGATGGGGGATATTTCCATAGAAGCCTTATCTCAGTTTCCCTTTTTTCTGGCATAAGAAGTCATTCCTAGACCATTAGAAGATAGGGAGAAATATCAAGCAAAATGATGACTCTTCATTTTACAATGGCTTGTTGGATCTTTGGTGATTCAAACCAAATTTAGAGAAGCCACATTTACACTGCCTGTCTCCCCAGTGCCTATAACTTTACATGCAGAGTAGCTCCTAAATCAGAGAAACACGGACTGCAAAAAGGTCACTGAGAAGAGACAATCCAGATGCACCAAAAAACAAACAAAGAAAATAACTAGCACATACCAATTTAAGACTTACCAATTTAAGACTTACCAATTTAAAGAAACAATACATTATTGTGCAATATTTTCAAGTGTGAACTTTGAGATTCCAAATGTGATCCAATATAAACCAGAGTTTTGGTAAACAAGCTCTCTCTTTTTTTTTTTTTTTTTTGTTTTAATAAGATGTTCATGTAACATTTGAGATGCCAAGCAAGAGAGAGTGAAATGCTGCTATCCACAAACCAGCAATACACAGGCACAAGATTCTTCTGCAGGAGGATCAAACCACACATAAACAAAAAATAGGATGAAGTTAAATAAAAATAATAAAGCAAAAGCTACAGATTACATCCTTTCCTTCCTTATATACTTTAGAGGCAGCACGAAGTGAGTGCTTCTGCACAGGATGTAAGTCAGGGCACAAATTGGCCCTTCAGCTCTGAGATTCCTCCAAGCTTTCCCAACAGCTTGCTGAGTGTAATTTGGGCTGGGTTATTTAAAGCTACACAGGATAATACAGTACAGAGACTGGTGTGAACAATAACTCTTGCACAATTTATCACGCAGAGAAGAGCTACTAATCTTTTTAGAAAACAAGGTATTCAAAATTATTTAATGCTAATATTTATGCATCAGAAAGCATTCTAAGCACAAAACAGCCCTCCTCCCCCTCCCCAGCCCCAACATGCATTTGTGAACATCTTCAGCTACAATACACCATATTTTCAGAGAGTCTTGAAATTATCGTACTGGATGTTGGCATTTATGAAACTCTGTTATTAATGCCACTCTCATACAAAGATAAGCTGTGTTTACAATACTAATACCTTCCACAAATAATTAGGTATGTATAGCTACACGTATAGTCTTCTATACCAGTGATGGCTCAAAACTGTAAATTTAAAGTATATTATTGTAATAAACAGTAATAATAGCGATGATTATAAAAATCAGTTTGGCATGCTTCTGCCTAGCAGAATTCTGTACCACACTGTCAGTTAAAAACAGAAAACCAAGACAAGAAATAACATCCTCCGAGCAGCTATTATTTTCTCAGCTCTTCTTTACTTTTTTTTTCCTATTACATACTTTTATATTTAAAAATAAAAATCTGGAATTATATCAAACTAAAGGTAATGATAAAATTAGTCTAAAGTAGCAACTCTTCCTAACCAAGCAGAAGAGTATCAATCCATCACTGCACTTACGTGATTACTGCTACGTTCTTTTAAAATTATGTTTATAAAAGTACTGCTGTCTTTGAATAATTTCCCAAGTATCTCATAAAAACAAGATTTTCTTTACATGTCAACTCAACAAACCAAAAGGAAAAACTATAAATTTTCATATATCAGAGGTTTTTTGAGTATTAAACATAATTTTTTAAAAACCTTGGCATAATTTTATTTCTTCCTAGGAGAGCTGGATGCTTCCTTTGGCTTAGCTGGCATAGGTACAATAAATTATAAACATCCCTTCCCTTTTTCTCTTGCATGAAGTACAGGTTCCATATCCAACTCAATATAGTATTTACTAGGCCAGTGAACTCCCTATTTTAGCTAACTTTTTTGCAGCATTTCTTCTGCAAGACACTAAAGGCCATGTTAGTTTTGGCAATACTATGGCACAACAGAGAATTAAGCACCTTCTATGGGATCTTCAGCTACAACACTGCAGAAGGATAAGAATGTTGCATATAACCAAGCAAAGTGATTTTTTGCAAATGTTTCCAAATTTCATTTAAAGCAAAACATCAAACCCCCACAGTCTTCCAGGTCACAAATAGCAGAGGGAAAGTGGGCACTTGATTGTCATTTACCTGGATCAAGGGGTGTAGGAAATTGCCCAATTATTTGTTAGATTTAGCAAGAGGGAGAAGGACTTGATATCCCTATCACTGAGAACATTCAAACACTTAAACCTGCATTCAAAATTGATATAAATTAGATGCAGAACCTCAGCCATCAGAGCACTCTCCCCTGTCAGCCTCTCCAGATTGCTCAAGACTGAGATCCATTAGGCTGGAGCTGATGCAGAGCTTTCCAGGGTGCTACTGCCCACACATTCCCTTTTTAACAAGTTTATGTTGAAGATAGCTTTCCTGAAGCAAGAGACTCAGTTTGGTGAAAAGAAATAGCACTATTATCAAAACAAGAGGCAAGAGCAAAAGAACAGTTATCTGAAATTCCTCAAACTCTCTTTTCACAGCCCCTTTTAAGTTGTCTCAGACTTCATTCCTTATCTCTGCATGCTGAACCTCAGTCTGAGTTTCTGCTTATTGGTCCGAGTTTCTGCAAGGAACCTCTGATGCTTCTCTAATGAAGCCATAAGATGAATATCCTCTGAGAAGCTGTGTTTTCACTGTTTTCTCAGAAAATATGATTCTTTCTCCCTTTCTCTTCATCTTTTAATTCTAAACCAATGCAAACAGAACAGCAGTAACAGCAACCACATCCCACTTCTGTGATTATGGAAATTCCTTCTGTTGGCTTCTTCTCTAACTGTACCTGTTTACTATTACTTTAACCAAGGCTTTTGGTGGCCCTAAGTTTCCAAAATGTGCCATTTCTGTGAGATGGCTTGCTAAACCTATTTTCAAGGCACGTATTAGTAGATTCAGCTATATTGTAGCTGCACCAATTTGCCTCTTATTAAAAATACCACATAAAAGTATCCTTTGTGCCCTCATCATACATTCTGCAAGTATTTATTTCATCTTTTCTGAAAGAGATCTGCATTCTTTTTACTTTCTCCTACTCATTCAGTCCTGGATGTTTTTTGTAAGTCTTGTTCTGAACAAGATGTGTTCTACTCAACGTTCACTGTGTATTTGACAGATCCTGTGCTTTCACCTTTTTCTTTGCCATTTTTTACTGAGGTGTTTTACTATGTCTCAGAATTCCAACACATATTTTCTCCTTGAGTTTCAGTAGAAATTTTCTAACAATCTTGTGTGGTACCCCAAAATGCAGAGTAGCTCCCCATCTTGTCTCCATCCTTTGCTCCCTGCTGGCTGTCCCAGGCCATTTGAGGGGTTTGTCTGTCCCCACTGGCACAGCCAGCTCAATCTCCCACCCAGCTCTCTTGCTTGGGACACAACCTTTGTGCCACGTTTCTCTTTACACATCCCCGTGCTGCTTTTACATTCTTTGCTTCTCCAGTTGATTTTTTTTGCCTCTGCTTACTTCTTTTTGGTGCTTTGGTTATCCTGTTTTATTGAGCCCTTCAGCTGATTCAGCTCTTTTCATTCTCCTTCAGTCTCCTATATAACAGTCACATTTCAATTATTATTCAGCTCAGTGTAAGGTGACTACAAAGGCTCCCAAAAGGAGGCTCAGGTGCAATCAATTGTCCGGAAGTTGTTGACTTCAGGCTTCCACACAGAGCTGGTTAATGAGAAAAAAATCAGGATCCTTCACCCAGAGATTTGGGGAAAAACAAGGATCTCAGGGTCCACCATATCAAGTCTTGTCAGTCTTTCCTAATCTGGCCATTAAAATAAATCTAAAAGCTATGAATTAACCATAAATTAGACACAGTTTATTTTCCACTTGGGATAATTTCTTATGTGTGTTCTGAAAAAACTGGTCTGTCTTTTAAATCTACACCATCCTTGCTGCCTGTGAAAGGGAGCCAGTGATCTGCATGACAACACACTTGATCTTCTTCCAATAGTCAAAGTCATCCTGAGCCTTCTCAGCAGCAATATCAAATTCCCTTTTGTGTGTGATGGTTTTTGTTGGAATAGCTTCTTCATTATTAGAAGACAGTTGCTAAAGAATATGTTTAGCAAATTTCTTCTCATTTTCTTCATCAAATTAGTCAGTTGTTCCAGTCGAGGAATTCCAACTCAGTCTTGCTTTTCACATTTTAAAAATCTCTCTTCATCCATAAAACATTTCTTCTTTAAAGATATTGACATTTTCTTACCTAGCATCTCAAAAGGGTTTAGAAAATCCAGGTTCAGAGCAGCATATTGGAGTCTAGGCACTAGATTACAAATTGCTATTTGATCAAAATATAAGCCAGATAATTTACATGTTTCTTATTTAAATATAAAAGCTTTCATATATTTAGAATAAAAAATGCCTTTTAAGTGAATGAACAAACCAGAAAAGCATAACTAACACTGTGAGTTTGGTTACTTCATTGGGTACAAGGGGGGGGCTGATTCCAAGAGGGGGAAAGAAAAAAAAAGGGACTGTAGTGTGAAAATGCAATCTAAAAAGGTGCTACTTTATGTACTACACAAATCTGCACTGCAAGAGATATGAATGCAAAGGCTGTCAAAAAAGCCTAAAACTTATAAACACCTCAAGATCATAAAGCTTTCAACTTTAAGATTTTAATAGGAAAAGCCAATAGCTGAGCTCTCTACTTAGACCAAAGTTTCGAAGAGAATCAAAAGATGTTGAACTGCATTACATTTGGTTAAAAGTGACAAAAGTGGCTGTAAAGGCTCAAAGCCCTGATTACAGGAGTCCCAAGACAGATGTTCCTGCCAAGAGCCTGGTGTCAGCCTGACAGGAGAGCATTCAGGGGTCCCTGCCTCTCCCTCCCCCTGCAATGGCCAGGAGGCCGTGGCAGGATGACCAAGGACAGAGGGTGGATCAGCACCAGCCACTACAGAGACACCAGGTACCAACAACAAATGCTTCCATTTTTCTGTGCAGAACCAAGTTAACTGGCTCCTTTTGGACCAGCCTCAGCAAAATAAGGAGCCTTTGTTTGAACATCCAAAGTATCAAGGTCAGGACAACAGCAAAGTACAACATCAAGGAGCACATTTGAGGGGATGGCTCTGGAGCAGCTGGTTAGCTTCCATGATGAATGGGAATTACAGCAGTTTTCAAGAGACCAACAGAAGGCTGGCAGGGTCCTAATCAGCTATAACATCAGTAGTAAAGATCTAAGGAGAGTAGAGCATTTCCAAAACTAGAAACTTCTCTGGGCTTTAGTTTCAATAATTATGGCTGTGACAGCTGGACGGTGTGGGTACATGACTGGAATGGGTTGGAGTTTTTGACATATGGTGCTATTGGAATCCTGTCTGTCAGGAAAAGGAGCATAAAATTACCCCCCAACAACGGGGGCTGCGGTGCATGTCATCCTGTCTCAAAGTAAAGGAGCAAAGATGGCATTTTTGCAGGTTAACATTGAGCAAATGACAAAATGTCATTCAAGTAATGTTACAGCAGAACATCAGTGCAAAGCGCTGCAGGGTCACAGGGGCAATTTAAGTTAACTGGAGGAAGCACATTGGCATGCCTGGTTTTCCTTCTGCTAACTAAATTTCTAGCTGCTCTTATCCTCCTGGAATAACCATTTGGTGCTGACGCTGCGGGAAGTGGCCTCACGTGGCTTGAAAGAGACTCCAGGTGTGATGAACAATAATTTCAGATAGTTACTTCTTCCTAAGAGTGCCTCTGATAAGGCCTTTTTCCATCCTTTTCCCATCTTTTTTTCCATCCTGTGTGTTTGAGCCTGTTTAAAACTCACGCACACCCAGGGAGAGGGCAAGCTCTCTCCTCCCCACAAATTGATAGTTCCATCAAAGAGCACCATGTAGTGGCCAGTAATTAATTTTTCTTTACATTCTACTTATTAAAAATGAATGTAAAAACTCTGAAGCAGATGATGTTCAGCGTAATGAAGTGACACAGACCTGTTTGTCAGCCAGACCATCACTCTGCACAAGGCCTGTTTCTGCCAGGAAGGATAGTTGAACTATAGGTTGTCAAGACAGAATTTTATCTCACTTTTCCTCAAGCTCTGAACTGTGCATGCTGAAATTAAACCCTTTCATTACCACTCCCCATTCCCTGTCATTCCTCTTTCTGTTGCCAAATTTGCCATTAAGGGCAGGGGTTTTGTCTTAGCATACACACAGAAATATATTCGCTTACCTTGCAACTGCCGGGTCAGAATGAGAAACTATTTATTTTTTTCCCCTTCTTGGGATTCTTTTGTGGCACAAAACCTCCTCAAAGCTGGAAGCAACTCATTCCAAAATGCAGGAGTTTGAGTGGTGTGTCCAAAGACATGAGCAAGGAGCTTCTGCTGATATGGAAAGGACACACACAAAAGGTGACAGTGGGAATGTGTCACCAAGTAGAGATGCTGTTCAAAAGGATGGATCACAGAAATCAAACTAAAATTGGTGAGGGATATGAGGAAGGAAAAGAAAGGTTCCCTTAAATACAAGATTAATGTAAGGGAGGTTAAAAATGAGAGGGGACAGGAGATTCAGCGACAAAGAGGCAGTGAAGGTAGTCAGTGTTCTTCATTCTACCTTTACATGGAAAGTCAGGACACAGGTATCCATGTCCCTGGAACAAAGGCTGTAACATGGGAAAATTTCATTAAATTGTTTGCTTACTTAACTACAGGGTGGTCAAATACTCACCCAAGGACCCAGTGAGGCTCCTCCTTTGAAAGAAAGCAAAACTGAGCAGGACAGGATCTTCCAAAGCTGGTCCTGCTTTGGGCTGACCCCCACACCTGCATTCTAACAGGATTCTGTGCTGAAAACCAGCAAATTTTAGAAAACACTATGGTAACTCTTTTAATTGGTGCTAAAAGTTCTGCTTTAAATCAGTAAAAATTCAGATTCAAACCTGACATATAGGGTTTTTCTGGATGTATGTATATCTTGAAGGGCTTCCACAGCATCAGAAATTTAAGTGACATACAGTATTGACTTAAGTAACTTCTGCTTATTGTCCACCTTGCATGCCACAATAGGAAATTTTGGCAATTAATAATGACTCAGAGGAAATAGATGCCATTTAAAGGATAAAAAGAAAAACAAATATATTTTAATCCCAAAGTATCTTAGATATTTTTTCACAAAAGTGTGGGCTCTTTTCTAGCAGCATTTCTACAGGCAAGCTCTGTCTTAAATTCTAACATTTTTCTAGTTTGAAATTCTGTGGACCTCTTTCCTCACCATCCCCTGGTATTCTGGGATGCCCCCTCCTGGTCTTTTTTCATGTCTCGGAGAGCTTTCCTCATGTTCATTATGTTTAAAAGGGAGAGAGAGGATAAACCTCGTTATGTGGTAACATGAAGGTCATTTCACACACCAAAAAAAAAGCAGAGAAAGAGGAATAGGAAAGAGAATGAGACCCAGAACTGTAAAACTAATAAGCAGGATAAGACAGAAATATAAGGGTCTACTTTTTGCACATTCTTTTGAGTGCTGAAAAACAATGAAGTTTGGTTTCCTGTACATTTAGAGCTCTGTCTCAAGCAGGGTTCCCAAATGTGTTAAAAAATACCATATGGGGCTTAGTGTTTTTGATTAGAAATGCATTAATGTGGGACAACTGGCTTTTTCAGAAGAAATTTCTAACAGGAGAGGGCTGCTATTATTTATATGAGCTGAGATCATCCCATTTTACTGATTCATTTAGATTTATGCCAACTAGAGCTGAAAACAAGCATTTCTTCTTAAAGAAATTATGAAATTACTGTAGACTTTGATCTAACATCACCCAAGTTTTCTTTTACAGGGACTCACAGCACAGTCACTGGAAATACATGCTACATTGGATATCCTACAATACATAGGGGAGAGAAGCCTATTTGATCAAAATATTTGGAACCATAACCTGAAGTCAGGTTTGACAGAACTAACTTGTGTTTTTCCTACTTTAGATACTCACATGAATTATTTTGTGATAGAAAGTGGATCACTCAGAAAGTAGCAACACTCATGTCCCTTTGGCTTCTTTCCCACCATTGTAAAACATGTCTGTCCAAGGAGCTATTTTTCAAAAATGCACACACATAACTGCATGCTCAAATAGAGTGTACATTTATTTGTTTCTATTTGTAAATATTTGAACTGTGCTTTTTACTACCAGATTTGGCATACGGTGTTTGCAGCTTAAAAATCTCCCCTTAGGCCTGTAAGACTATCCTGGTTGAGGGGAAAAAAAAAAAAAAAAAAAAAAAGGAAATCAAAGAACAACTGCCCTCAAGCCACATCATGCAATGATTAAATATGAAATACATATAACACCAATAAAAGAAAAGCACAAAAAGTGGATTAACAAGATACTCCACTCCATGCAGTTTAACTGAAAGATGGTGAATCAGGATAGTGGCTGAGAGTCCCTGTTAACAGTCACCAAAGAGTTATAATAATGGCCAAGACAAAAAGGTTATTTTCTCAGAGCAGCCTGCTCTAAAAGAGAGCATGCTATCATGGTTTGATGAAGAAATGTGAAATATAAAGTGTCAAACAGAAGAAAATGCAATCAGTTCACTGATCCTACGCTGAAGAATTAAAGAAGGCAATAGCCTTGAGGAATGAAGGCACCTCTGATCTTTCGCACAGCATGGGCTGCCTGTGTTCCCCTTGTCAAACAGTAAATAATCAAAATCAATGGGAGGTATAAGAAGTCTGAAAAACTCAAAGGAAAAATAATTTCCCAGATATAACAACAATAAAAGTCATTCCCGTGTTATATAATTCTAATTATTAGCAAAATAGAAAAGGCAGAGACCCGGACTAAATTTTTTATTCTGTATTGCATTGATATCTGTGAGGGTTTGTGGTATTATGGGGTTGTATTTTCAGCTCAGTGTGCTCTCCTGGCCAATCATGTGGGCAGCACTCATCTGCAGCCCTGTGGGGAAACAAGTCCAAGAAGCCCCAGGAGAGCTCAGCTTGGGCAAAGGCACTGGGGGCACCAGCATCAACCCTAACACTGTGTGACCAACCACAGCCAGGTTAACTTGAAGGCCAAAACTCTGTCACACATCAAAAGGATGGGTAAATTCTCATGTATAAATCCAATGCAACAGGGGAATTTGCTGCTGTGAAAAGGGGATCCCCTTTCAGTTCCCTGGATCCCCTTCCTTCCTCACCTTATGCCACCAAAATTTACAAGTTTAGGAAGAGGAGGCACAAGCTGTGACTACCACAGTGATGCCAGAGATCACAAATATGCCAAAGTCCCAGGTTTCTGGGTAAGACAGACACACAGGACAGAGCAGAGAGCACCAAGAACACAGGCAGACATCTCAGTCCAAGCTAAAGGGACTATTTCTCCACCTCGCCTCCCTCCAAATGGATTTGGGGTAGGAAAAAATTAAACAAATTAATTCCTTGAAAGAAGTATATCCTTAATATTCCTTGTGAGTCAGTAGCTGCTAATCATCAGCCTTCTGCAACGGTACAGTGCCTCTGTATGCCATTTTGGTGGGCTGGCTCAGACCACCACACTCTGACAGGAAAGGCAGGAGTAACTCTGGGCTTTCTGTTCCCTGAAGTCAGCAAAATCTTAGAGTATTGCTGAGAGGGTAACAGCTGCCAGTCTCTCAGGGGAAAGGCTTTGCTCATGTTGCTCTTGAAATGAATGATGAATAGCATTAGAAACAGCCTCACTGATACAGGCTGACAGTTGCCTTTTTTTTTCTGGAGCAAGGACTGCACCAGGCACAGGACATGGCCCTGGAAAACACCATGGCCTGAGGCTGCATTGTGAGCCCCTCAGTGTGCCAGGCAGCCTTACACAGTCATGGAATGAAGGGAGAAGGTGGCTAATCCAAGAGCTGGAAAAGGGTCTCTTTCAGGACAGCTCCTCAACAGCTCACTTTCTTCTCTCCAAGTCTTACTGGAAGAGGAGCCACTTGACTTGGGCACACCTTCGCTTCACTAATGATCCTGGGATTGCTACACTTGTCTCTAACTGCATCTGGGCACCCTGGTCAGTGAATAACAGAAGGCAGAGCTCCCTAATAAACCTGTTAAGATAACAGGGCCTAATCCAGATCACCTAAAATAAAGGAAACCACTTCTGCAACGTCTACCCAGAGCATGTGGCTCCTGAAATGCCATCTAGGAGGAGTCTGAATACTCCTGGATGTTCTCAAAGTGGGTGAATCCAGCATTGGTGCTTGGGTCATGCAGCCAGCTGAGACAATACAGCTGTGTCCTTGTGTTTAATACCATCTACATTTCTGACACATCAGCTGAGCCCCTGAGTGATTTCAAAGAGGCTGAACATAACTACCTCTTCCTCTTACTAATGGTGCCACAAAAGAGTAATGACCACACTTGTTGAGCAGATCTGGCCTCTGGGGAACAGGGCATTCAGTGACTCAGCAGCTTCTGCAGCCCTGTGTGTGCCCAGAGCCTCCAGCAGGCACGGACTGAGATCCCTGCCCAGGGCACTGTGAACCACCTCGTGGGCCTCCAGTGCTTCCAGGGACAGAGAGACACAACCATCTGCCTTCCCAGAACATGGCACCCCAGTCTATTATACCCACCTGCCCCCTAGGATTTACAGCATTTATTTCTAAAAGGTATTTTAGGTTCATGCAGGAATAAGAACAAACAAGCAAACAAACAAACCCCCAATGTTTCAAACCACTAATAAAAGCCTCTAGACAATCTTTTCAAAAGACCAGCATCAATATGCAGTTTGTAATTGTCTTGTCACATACTGTATACTGACTTTCATGACTTTTCCCACAGTATTTCAGAGGTTGTTATAAATGCCAACACAGAAGGGAAGTGGGTGTTTCACCTCTGACTAATGGCAGCATTTACTAGCCTGAAGATCTCTTCTTATATCCATCTAATAAACTGGTTCATCAGTAGATAATATGAAATTCCATCTGACACACTTGAAAACTAAGTGCCAGACTCAGAGTATATTTCCATTTCAGTACACAAGATTTTATCCACAGATCTCCTATTAGCTTCAGTAACAGCATCCATGCTGTTCCCCTCACTTATCAAAGGGGAGCAAGCCCCCAGGTGAACACAGCCAAGGCTTGGACAAGCCCCTGGGTAGAATAACTTCTAAGATAATTTAAGGATTATTCTGCCTGATTTTTCTTGCAAACACAATAGGCCTGGTAACTACCGAAGGCCTGTTGGACATATCAGAGGTGGGTGGAATTTGATTTTGCTCATCCTTTAAAAATGCCTCTGAGGTTTGTAAATATTCAGTGTGGTGCTAAGGTTTTGAGAAAGCAGTTATACAGCAAATTTGAATGATTAATGATCCAAGACATTTTAACACATTATTTCTCTATTTTCAACATAAATAGTGTGTAAAGGGTGTTTAAAACCTTAATGAATCGAACTATATGAGTAAATAATGTTAATCATTTTAATTGCCCAGTAGTCTGAAATTAGATTTAACAGTCTGATAATGTATTACTTTAAAGGAATACAACCCTCCTCTATAAAAAATCCCTTCCAAGCCAATTCTAATAATTTCTATTTATCTTTTATGACATTAACTGTTCTACCAGTCTGCCGACAGACAGCCTTACACTCACATTTAGTTTAAATGCAGTGCAGAATAGTTTTTCATTATCATTAACGTGCTCCTGGTGGGCAGAGTGCAATGCAGTGGCACTGGTCACACTTCATTGCTTTATCTCATATGACAAAGAGAGATGATGTGCTTCAGCCCGGGCCAGAAGATGAAAGGGAAAGGTGGCCATGGCAAACTCCCCCTGCTGCCGAGGAGCCGCGGCCGGGCTGCGCCGTGTGACTCGCTAACAGCACCAAGGGGCAGACAAATAGATTTTCCTCTATATTTATAACCAGCATCATTCTTCCTTTCAGGCCTTTCAGTGCAGGTAGCTGTTTTATATGAAATGAACAATCTTTATAGACGTACCAGAGCCATAACAAGGCTGATTTTCAGCGAGGCTGAGGTATATAACTCTTACAGAATTGTCAGGCTTCTTGCTCAACAAATCAAGCCTAACTTATGATGTTTGCAGTGTAATTTTTATTCCTGTTTGACTAGCCAACTACCCAGTGGTAATAGGATGTTAGAAAAGGGCAGTAGCAATGTTTGTACATGCCATGATTGATAGGCAAACTCTGCATTTTTCATTTATATCTCCTGATTCCAAATCAGTTAAGTTTAGGAAAAATGAAACAAAATGGCAAGAAAAATGCTTGCAGATTGCAGCCCAGCACTCTCGTAGATCTGAGTTCAGCCCACATCTGCTAGGATTGTCTGGAAACATTAAGATATCTAAATGAAAATCAATACTATATGTGCCAGCATTTACTACCAAGAACAAGTATCAAGAGACCTCAGCTAATCGGGCTTTCAAGCTTGTACTTGAGCCATAGTCTGAACCCCAGGGGTGTCCTAATTGGCCCAGACTAATCATAGAAGAGTTAAATTTATAACCAGCAAAGACATCTTGTTTTTCTTTCAAGTCATCATTTTGAAAGGGAAAGCCTCACCTGTGTGGTAGCGACGTGTGGTGAGAGCCACTGGTCATGCAAGAACTGCTGCTCACCTGTCAGAGGTAAGGGAAAGACTAATTTACTGTCCTCCATAAAACCAGTCAGGCACATTTAAGCTTTTGGTGGGTATATAGTGCTATCAAACCTTTCACATGAACTGCATATTTTCTCAGCTTAAAAGCTCTGCACTTAACACTCCTGCACTGGGAGATAGAAGGTTTATATTTTAGAGGTAAAAGACCCTCCATGCACTGTGATCTCCTAACCTAATTTTTTCAGCCAGCTAAATAAATATATTTCCAAATCAAACACTGTTGGTGGAACTTTTTCTTCTGCAGTGAATGCAGATGTGCACAAAAGCCAGCTCACAGCAGATCAATTCATAAGTACAAAGACAAACATGAATTATTTTTCTATAAAAAAAAATTCCTTATTGTAAAAGTGTGCACAATATCTTTTGGAAGACTGTTAAATTGTACTGTTAAAAATTATACTGCATCAGAGGATTGGGTTCCTAATATTTGTATTTGGGATGCCAAATGAGAGCAGATTTTATCCTATTTTCAACAAATTAAACACAAATATGTAAAATGTTTATAAAACTCCGTCCTCTATTTTGGGCTTATTTTGAGCAACTTAATAATTCTGTATAGATTTCTTTAAACAGAACAAAATAAAATGATGAATTAAGCCTGGAAATGCAAAATCTAACGTTTTTCAGCTTTCTTCAAAAGCCTATGTAAACATCCCTGGAGATTCAGATCCACCAGAAGTTTAATAACATTATTTAGATTCTTTGTGTCCCATACTTTAGATGTATTTTTAATGTCTACCTCTTGAAACAAAACAAAAAGTTGTCAGATATCGCGTTCCTGCTCACCGCGCTTAACGGCTTCCGCGACAGCGCCTTCGTGGAGACACCCTGGCACAATGTGATCAATGAAACCTTGTTTCTCTCCTGGCATGATGCTTCCCTTGGATTCTCATCTCCCACTAGTGCCTGCTGTGAAATTTTGTCAGTTCTTTTACCTCTAAGGAGCTCTCCTGTCCCCCCATGTTGTAAGCTACTGCGTTATCTTCCCGAATCAGTCTTCCTGTCTCTGCTGCTTCACCTCCCACTTCTTGTGGGACAAGAAGGCTATCTTCATCTTCCCCTTCAGTCCTGTGCCTGATAACTCACTGCTCTCGCTCTGTGCAGCACTGAACAAGGTAATGAACAAAATAAAGCAGATAGGGAGTCTCAGCCCAACCCACACACAGAAAAGGCGAGCACAAGTCTCTCCTAAACAATTCTATTATCTCACTCTCTATTTCTAGCCTGGGTGCTACATATGCCAGTCTGCAGGAAAGTACCAAAACGCATTTCTAACACAAAACTAGGTTCAAATATACCATCTGCCTTTGATGTACTTCCCTCCTCAAAAATAATTTAAATATTAAACAAAAATACTGAGTACTTCTTTGTATCTTCAGAATACTTTTGGTACAAGCTGTTGATTTCTCTTTACCCAAAACAAGACTTCAGTCTCCTCACGTTTCAAACACTTAAAAAAAAGCAACAACTCTTATACCAACAGAATTTTCCTCTTATACAAACCCACAGCTCTTACAACTCCCCTTTCTGGCTCTGACTGATGTTGTTTAATAAATCCTTTTGGAGTGGTTTAGGAGACTATCATTTCCAATTCTCCCCTCTGCTTTTCCACCACCAGTTGTCTGTCACACATGTGACAAAACAAAAATTTGTTCTGCAGCTGCTCCACTTCACTACCAAGGGAGGATTTTTATTTTTAAATTTAACGTGTTTGATTGTGAACTAAGAATAATTCAAGTGCAGCACCAGTTAAGAGCACCATCCACTCTGGCAGTGGCCAATGGTCCCAGCGAGATGCTGAAGGGAGAGGATGCAGGACGAGCCTGGATCTTTGCACAAGTCCGGGGAAGGGCCCTGCACAGGTGGTGAGAAGGCTGCACAACATCAGACAGGCTGAGGAGGAATTGGACAGCTCATTTCAAGCTCAGACTGCAGTGGATGCCCAGCCCACAGCCAAAACCTCCTCCACCAGTCCACACAGAAGGCAATGGGGCCAATGATGCAGGAAAATGGAAGCTTCCAACAGCAAGGACCTGCAGGAGGAAGAGATTTCCCCCAAAACCAGAGGTGCCTTTGCAGAACTGCTTCACTCTCTGCAGACAGAAGAGGACCTGTCACATCAGGAACAGTACTGGAGAAGAGTAAGGCAGACCTTTTATTTTTTTTAATTTTATTTTGGATGGCTTTTATTTCTGTCATCCATTGAATGCTGCTGCTGCAAACTACTGCACTATCAGTAGTCTTATTCCAGGTATGGAATAAGAGTGGTGGATTCCCAGTGAAGAAAAATATTTCAGCACCAGGAATCCATTACAAAAAAGATTCTACTTACAGGTAACTTCAGCTAAAATCCTAGTCTAAACAAAACCAACACTGAATAATCAAACTGGTTTCAATGGAATCAGGATTTTAGTCCATGTTTTTTTCTGGTATTACTCTGGACTGATTCCTCACATAAAAGGTAGGTGTAAAGAACAAGCCTTGTACATTCAAGTGTAACTGAGCAGAAACTCTACACTATTACCAGTGGGGTTCTGTTTCACAAAGAAAGGAAAATTTAGATATTTGGATTGAAAAAAGAAATAAGACAAATACCTCTAGATACTTACAATATGACAAAAATTCAATTAATATCTCTGCTGTTGAAGGGTGTTTCCCCTCCTTTCTCCAGTTTTGCAGCTTTGCTGAGCTGACTGTTAAAGCTGACAAGAACAGTTTGATGCATGAGGAACAGACATGATTGCCCCAAGGCAAGGAGGACTCTCCCTTTGCAGCAGCCTCTGTAAATCCAGAGAGGGCAAATCAGCCCCAGCAGATGGAGGGCTCGGTTGTAAGAGAGGAGCCCTGTTCCAGTCCTGCAGGGAGCAAAGTCTTCTGCACACAGCAGAGAAAGGCAGCAAGTGCTCTGCAGAGCTGAGAGCAGGGCCCAAGTCACCTCAAACTCTCATTGAGAAGATGATTGATTCTGCTCTATTTTGCTTCTTCCAGCAAAACATTGCAGGATGTTTTCTCTGCTGCTTGCCTCCAAGTTTGCTGCGTTTGTTTGCCAAGTCCTGGGGTTGTCAAACAAACATGAACTCCCCCTGACGGTGCACACCTATTTTCCTTGTGTTGCAAATCCTCCTTTTCACTAGCAGTGCACAGTACAAACACACGTATAATTCCACTCATTTTCATGTGATACTGAATGAAACGACTTAAAGCTTATGCCAAATTAACAATCTTTTCTTGGCAATTTCACACCAGGATTCTATGCCAACTTCTGTTTAACAAGCAATGTTATTAACAGAGAAAATAAGGGGGGTTTTTTTGTTTCTGCTTTGATTTGCCTACTTGAATCTTCTGGTGTAGTGAATTTTCCCGTGTACGCGAATATCTAAAAAACATAGGGGCAAACAGCTCTATTATTTCCATTAAAATTGCTACTGCATAGCAGTTCTAGAAAGTCTAGAGTTTGGGGGTTATTCTAAATAAATTAAAATCAGTATTCAAAGCAGAGTTTAAAGGCACAAGCTTCAGAGTCTCCTCTAGCCTGCACTATCACACACTCCAAGAGCTGGGCTTTCTGCAAGGATCTCGCCTCTTAGTGCTGCTCAGGAAGCAGAGATGAATCAGAAATGAGATTTAACCAGCCAACAGCTTACTCCCCTGGCACGGGGAGCACAGTGCTGCTAACGTGCCAGCTCTCCTCCTGCCACCCACCATCTCAGCATATGGGGTGTGTCAGGAGCAAGAAGGCAGCAGAGCAGCTCCGTGCTGGATTTCTGCCCCCCTGTCCCCTCCGGCTCAGCCAAGCCGCCGGTGCCACTGGCAGCTCCAGAGCTGCCCAACCAGCAGCGCACTGAGCACAAGGTCAGGCAGGAGCACAGCGAGGGAAGGACTCTGCCTCTCCTCCCCGGGCTCAGCATCAGCGCACGATTCCAATGAGCCTCACGAGCTCAAGAGAGTGCTTTATACGGCGCGCGACCGAAAACAAAATTTTAAAAAATGTTTACGCCGCTCGTGGAGGAATGTACGCTTAAATAACAAGTGATCTGACACCTTCTGCTTGCCCATTTCTTTTTTCAGCTTTACTTACAGGGCTGTTAAACTGAGTTAAACTTTTTTTACACATTCATCTCTTTTGTTACTATTTTTACTAAAGCAGAATACTTAAATATTGTGTGTGTATTTAGGGTTTCCCGAGTTGTACAGATGGGCTGTTCCTCTGAAATTCAATTATTTGGGCATTAACACTTGTCATTTCTCTGTGTATGTATCTATGCCTTCTAGAGTCCCTCTCCTCACTTTGTACAATGCACCAAGTCTGAACATAGAGCACATTTTGTGGAGGCTCCACAGCTGAGCTCAGTCACCTAAAGCTGCTTCACATCACTGACCAGACTCTTTCAACAGCCCCGATTTCAACTTTCCTTTAGAGCAGGTAGAGTTCATGTCATCTTTCACTAAAGGCACTTCTACTGCTCCTTTGCTTGTATTCAATGTCTTTTGGGTATAGAAAAGATTCGTTAAGGCCTACAAATATATTCAGTAATGAAGGGATAGTAAATCTCAAAGATTGCCAAACTTCATTAAACATGACCTAAAAGACAAAATAAGCATAAAATAGGAGGTATATGCTGCTATTGTTTGCTGAAATCTGCATTATTTTCAGCTTATACTGTCCTGAAAAGAAGGGTTATCTACTCAGGCAAAGTAAAAAGTGGGCTCCCAAAAAGTTCTCAATAAAAGGTTTGGTCTCACTGAATTTCTGAAGACAAGGAAGACATTTGTCTTTCACAACTCCTGGAGGCTGAGATGCATTATTAAAGAACAGATACTAAAGTACCTGGCTGATTCTGCAAAAATGACATGATATGACATAAAAAGGATTTTATCAATTTAATACCATCATTAGGTTCCAGAGTTAACAATTCATTAATTAATTTTAAACGAGGTGAGTCTGTATCTTTTACCTTGATGACCTAAGAGTAATCTGAATCTGAAACATTTCCATACAGGCAAAAAGTACCCTAGATACTTTCAAAGCCAACTATGATTTTACAGAAGTTGGGGATATATAAAAATGTTAGTTCCTTAACTGCAGCCACGAGAGCTCATTTCTGGGGGAAAGTAAGTACTTGTACTTTTCTTTAAGGTTTTTAGTAAAGAGTGCAAATAGTGTTCTTTGTAATACTCTCAAAAATTAGTAGTGGCTATCAGAATCATTTCATATGTGGCAGTAAACTAAAAATAACTGAATGGCAAGCAGTGACTTCAGAGTGACAAGTTCACTGAGAGAATACAAATTTCCTGCATGCTCATGTAACAGTTGCACAAAAATACTACAACTACTTAAATAAGGTTAATTTTACTCTGGATGTTAGCTGCTATGTGTTCTTATTCTATTTCACAGAACTTGTCTAAGTATTATTTTGAGACTTAGTCTCTACTTCTCATAATTTCTTATAAACTCTCCTTTTTCCTTGTCCTTTGCCTTAAAAATCAGTTCTTTGTCATTGGCTAAGCAAAGGCTCCACACCAAAGATTAATTTTTTTCAAAGCAATCCTTAGGCAGCTGAACTTTGCAGGTATCCAGTATTACTGAAAATCAAATTCTTTCTTCTCCAGGCAATGCTTATATGATGTTACATCAATTTAATTTGCACAGTCTAATCATACTGATTTAGCTACCTGTATATCAAAGTAAAGTGCAGCCACACCAGAATTTCTGCTGTTAACCATTGCACACAGACCTGGGCTGGAAATTCCCACTCAGGAGCAGCCCATGGTGCAGCATTCTCCTCTCCAGCCCTGCCCTCTGCTCCAGCACACTGCTCACACATTGCCTGTTCTTTTGTTCCTTTTCTCATCTCACTGATGCCCTCCATGATTTTCATGGAGGTATCACTTGCAGAAATGTTTCTTTGCAGACAGCAGAACAAGTCACATTGAGTGATTCTCCTTTATTTTGCCTTCCTACCGACCCCAGGACTACCTCCCCTGCTTCATTTGATCATTCCAGACCTTGAAGAATCAACCACAAAGAAGGAAAGGTCTTCTTACGGCTCATGCAAGTCTATGAAGCCTACACAAACTTCTACTCACATTTTTTTAAAAAATATCTTCCTACCCCTGAGCATCTTCAGAAGATCAACAAAGAGAAAGGCAGAGGTGAAGTAAGGGTGCTAAACAGCAGTTTGAAAAGTGGGGGAAAGAAACCATAAGGAATGAGGCCCTGTGAATTGAATAATGGAGTTACTTCAGTTCCAGGGAAGGTTATTCACAGCCACCCAAGTTGTCTTTTAAGAGAAATTCAAATGTTTTATCTCTTTGCAGAGAAGGTAGAATATTCTGGGCTTAAATGCCTGCAGACAGTTAAATTCTATGTTACAGGATTAAAAAAAAAGAAAAACAATAAAGATGAATAGCTTTGACCCCTTCAAAATATTTTCTGCACTTCTCATATTACAATTGGCATCAAATACAAAATTACTAAGGCTTTTCATCACTTTTTTTCTTTTCATTAAAAATGTCCTTGGCTGCATTGAGTTTAAAATATCACAATGCTAAAACAAACCAAAAATTTCTTAGTAATAGCAGCCTGAATGACAGAGTATTAGCACCTTTATCAAACGGGAAATTAACACAACACTGGATTGCACAGAGTTTTTTAAACAAATTTGACTAAGGAATCACTGTTCATTAAGCTAGTACCACAGGACAAGGGTATCCACAATTTTAAGTGTAATTAAAAAGTTGACAGGACATACATTTGAAGTACCCACCACTGAAACTCACTTTGATTTCTATATTTTTCTCATGATGTTTGGATGTTTTGTATGCTCTAGTAAAAAAAACTCTAACGCCATTAGTCAGTGGATGTTTTTGTACCACATTCACTAGGTTCATAATCCTCTTGTTCTGCCTTTACATATCATCACAAGCATTTTACAGTGGTTTGATGACAGCCATACAGTCAGCCCTGTCCACCAGCACACTTTCTAAAAGGATGGCAGCCCTGATGTATTTATAACCTGCAGCTGTGCCACAAAGATCCCGTGCAGCACACGGGCAAGTCCTTGCATTGAAAAGGTCCCCTCAGAAATACTTCAGGAGGCCTTTAAAGTAACCTTCTGCATTTCCTTTTGCAAAGGGGGAGGGAAGAGAAAATTTCCACATTGTGGCTTCAGTCAGGCGGAGGACACGACTTGTGCAATCCCAATAAATCAGAGCATTCCCGTGTGGCAGAAGCAACAGGGGAATAGTGGAGGAGCAGTGCTGCATGTTGACCTAAGCAAGAGCTTATGGAGAAATGATGTCCTCTTAAACAGACTCCTGTAGAGATGTTCTGCATTTCCTCTGACAAATTGTGAGCGCTCTGACTGTAACATTCCTAACAAAACAGGGCTGATTTAGCAATGCACAAACTGCCCATTATCCTACTGCATAAAAAGGCCATTTAAAGCAAAGCCTTAGGACACTGCCCCACTGGAAACAGTACATCTGAAAAATTATCCCCATCTTGTGCCACCAAAGCTGTTAACTACCCTAGGGAATATACCTCATTTACAATACAGACAAATGTTAACTTTAATGAGTTTTAAAACTGCCATTTTTCTTGTTTGACTTTGATAATGCTCAAAATCTTAAGCAAATACTTGGCTATTTTTTCACCTGGAATACCATCTAACTGATATTGCCACAGCATTTGTTTTCAGTTGCCCTTGTCTTTCCTCCACTCAAGTCATAATGCTGTGCAAAAGTGCAATTAAAAAGTACATTCACTCCAAAACAATTCTGGAAAGATTAAACGATCTATTTCAACAAACTGTTCCTGTCTGAAAACTTTGCATGCCAAGATTACTACTTGTCATTATCTTCCCAAGAGATGGAGTACCTTTTTTAAAAGTATCTCTAATGAGATCTACAAATCTATGTGCAGGACAGCTTACTTTATTGTGTTTATAATGATAAAAAATATTTTAAAAAGGTTATGGCTCTTGGGACTGATAAAAACACAATGGGGGTAAGGTCATTCGGAAATGCTAATAAAAGTTTTCATAAAATATGATGACTCTCAAGAAGCAATGTTGGCCATGAAAAATAACCATGAAAGTCTATTTCCTGTGATGGTAAACACTCCATTTTTCTAGAGCTGGGTGACTCTCCAAATCCTTTATTTGCTCTGTTGGTGCACAGCTGTAGCTGTTGGATTTCCCCACAAATTCTCTCAGCTGATGCAGTGGCTGTGCTGGAGCTGCCCCCTCTCACACAAGTTTCAAGGAAAGAGGAGAACACACCCCTGCTGTGGCCATTAAGATCATCTTAAATTCCCAATCCCTCTGCCAGTGACATCCAAAAAAACCTTGTCCTAACCACACAAGAGGAAAATCCTTACAAACCCTTTCTTTTCACATGGCATAATTTTCACAGGAAATTTTGAGAAATAGAGCAAGAGCAGGTGATGTCCTCATCTTCCCTTCCTTTAACCTGCTGTTCCCTGCTCCAGACCAACAGCCAGGAGCTGAAAGGATCTGCCTCTTTCCAAGGAGCATTTCTTAGACAACAAGTCAGATTACCTTAACAAAATAAACATCAAATAATGGATTTTCATGTTCAGGGAAAGTACCTGGGAGAAAGCCAGTGCCCTCTCTATCAAATTTTCCCCTCCTGTGTCCAGTCTTTAAAAACAAAAATTTTACAGCAATTTTGTATACTGTTAATGCAGACTATCAACACTTATGAAACTATTCAATACACACACCTGTATTCTTGATTGTACACAAAATTTTGCCTCAAAAATTTATGATTTTAAATTAATTTAATGTCAGCTAACATTTCATCACAGTAAAAAAATTTAAATAAGTGGAGAAACCAATAAAAATCAGAGCATTAGCAATTGACAAGATGAGAGAGTCTAAAAGTTGACTATGAAAATACTCTGTGCTCCAATACATGATTTTAAAATAAACACATGAATTTAAAACTCACAAAACTGATATGTCAAAACAAACTAAAGTTGCACAAATAGTTATAACCGTTCAGTTACGTAATTTTTATACATTGTGCATTTTTAGTTCATTCCATGAAAAATAACATAACCCTATTTTGAAGAGGATAGACCCAAGATTAGCTAGGCAAACTCCCCTTATTTATTTCCTTCTAAAGAATCAGCATAAATTAATCCAGAAAAAAAAATAGCGATGTATATTAAGGTTAATCAACCACAGACACAGAAGTGAAGAAATGCAGTTTATAGCGTATATGCAGCTTTCAGTTTTTGACATATCTTAGAAATAAAGGACAAAAAAGTAAGAAACATAAAATATTAACACTTCGCATTAATCCCAAATTTATTTCTAGTCTTCAGATAATAATTGTTTGACTTATTGCAGTTACAAAGCCATTTACTTGGGCTGCATGCCTTTCCACAAATCCAGGTTTGATTCCCAACTCAGGCACTCTGCCTATGTTCCTGCACAGAGGCCAGGTGACTACTGAAAGATTTATTTCATGAAAAAGTCTGTAGAAATTGCACTGGAGGAAGGATTGTGTTTCCTGGATTATATTATTTTATTTTTCAGAAGCAGAAGAGTCATGGTGAGGATCCTTATTTACTGTATGTCAGCTTTGGCTCAAGCTACTTTGGGGTTTGCTGAAGAAATGGTGATTGTGAATGACACCAAAGGAAAAGGGGCAGGGCAGTAGAAGCAAGGGATTGGGAGAGCAAAAGCAGACAAGGCTTTTGGACGAAATGGTAAAAGACTCACTGCAACAAAGACCTTGGTAAGCAATCTAAACGCCAGATTTTGCAGGCAGAAATACTACAATCCATACAAAGACATCTAGAGTTGAGTTAAACCTGTTCCAGTTTCCTCCTGGTTTACCAGTGAGGAAGAAATCCTCAAATACAAGGTTTTGTTGCCCTTCCCAAGCCATCACACTATGCAGCACCTCAGACACCTCAATTGTTTGGCAATAAAAGCTGGAGCACTGTACTGGCAAACTTTTAGAGCATCAAGCCATTACCAAACTCCCATACAAAGGCAGTTTTTGTGTTTTATACCATGATCAATATATCCAGTCACATTCTGACAGGGCATGGGCAGGAGGGAGCAGCCTGGGAGTGCCATGTCCTGCTTTGCTGCCTCCTCACCTGCAGGGAGAGGCAGCCCTGAGCAATCCCTGCATATCCCTGCATCCCCATCAATCCCATTTTTGCAGGCCTGTCTCTCTCAGCCAGCATGAAGAGTGAGCTGTTGTGAACCATATTTCTGACTGTCCCACCTTTGTAAACCATTCACACACAACCCAGAGCCACTTTCAAATAGCCTTTGCTCTTGGAGATTGGAAAAACAAAAAAGACAAACCCAAAAGCAATTCAAAGCAAACATTGGAAAGGCTACTCCCACTTGCTCCTACAGGCTCTGCAGTAGCTGGCTAAACCTTTATCTTTTCTAAGTTCAAGGCTTTGCACAGCATTTCTTCATCTTTTCAAAATGACAAGACAGTACCTAAAGCACAGCAAGTGCACAGCCACTGCTCCACCCAGGTGTTTTGGAGGCACATCTGCATCAGTCTGTGATCAGGTGCAATTGGAGCCGCATCAGCTCAGAGCTGCACCAGCTGCCAACAATCAGATGCTGATGGTGCCACTCCCAGACAGGTGTCACCTCCTCTAATCACAGGGCAGGAATCACACAGAACCAGGGAGAGACAAAACAGACAGAGCTTCTGCAGCAGACCCAGAGTGGAGCCCTGGAACCCTCACAGGGCACGTCACACAGGGTCCAGATCATGAGATGCTCAGTGCTCCTCCAACCTTTCCTCAGCTCCAAATTCTCATCAGGACTGTGTGAGTATCTCTCTCAGGATAACCTGCAAACACGCAGTGTCACCTGGCTTCCTCAGCCTCTGACACAACCCCCCAGGAGATAAATGAGAGGGATCCTTGGGATTGGTGCTCATGCCATGGCAGACATGGGATGAGTGGACAGCCACAGCAGGCAGTGCAAGGGTAGCTTTTGTCCTGGAACCCACACTGGAGCTTTGAAACTGCCCCCAGAGCACAGAGTTGTTGTGCACATTTTGTTTTTCCAATAGAAACATGTAATATTTTGGTATTAGAAAGGAGTTTTATGCCCTGTAACATAACACTGAAAACACAGAAAGGAACTGGACACTACTGACGCTTAGCCTGAAGATTTATAAAATTCAGAAATAAAAACTTCAGGAAATAGAGTTACTTTTATATGCTTTGAGTCATTAATAAATTACCAGGATTTACTGGTCGAAACAGATCTCTGTAAGTGTCTGCTATCTTGTTTCATCCAATACTCACTAGTAAAAGCTGACTAAAAATGTTACATACTAGTTTTTCTGGGATGAGAGAACAGCTGTTTGATGTTCTGGTTTATAAAAGAGGCCAAGAGAGAGTGTATTTGTTGTGGAATTAATTGGTCCAAATTAAGCACATACTGTTTTTCCAACTTATGGTAGGAATCTATGTGATTTAATAAATATGATAAATGGCTTGTGAGAATAACAAAGGATGATTCTGGGCCACCCCTGTAGTGCACAGACTGTCAGCAGAGTTTGGGTAACTATCATTTCAGCCAAGAAAGAGAGGAGAATCTGGCAGAGAGAAAATTTGAAATTTTATCTCAGCTGAAAAGAAAATCAGCCAAAACCATTCTGCAAAATTCTTTCCTCTAAAACAGCAACCTGAACCAAAGGCAGCATCTTTAGCACTTGAATAAAGAAACAAAACAATCAGCTGTCCAATAACAACACATTTTAACTTGTAATATATAAATTGGTAATGAGGAAGGTGTTTTGTCTGAATTTCCATTTCTTTCAGGGCCTAATTATGAAAGACAGAAAAAAAAAATGTGCTATGCACTCTCTTTCACATCTCATTACATTTATTCAGCTTTATTACTAATTCTTTGTTAATATAATTTTCACCCTGGGAACTACATTTTTTGTCTAGTTACCCTGATACATGAAACCCTTAAAGCAGGAAGTCCTTGATCACCACATCATATTTCTCATGGTATTTTAAAATGACACTCACCATATTGTTAGAAGTAGGTTCTATCAGCAGGCTGCTCTCTGGAGGTGTTCTTTCTCTCTCTCTCTCTCTCTCTCAGGTGCCTTAAAGAAGTTTTATCTAGCGTGGTGGCCTAGAGAGACAGGGGCCAGGAGGAGAATTGGAATGCTCACAATGGTGTGCCATGCACCCTCCCCACCCCAGGTGCTGCTGCAGGACACTGTGCACGGGGTGGCAAATCAGAGCACGTGGCAGCCAACTTTGACCTGTTTAAATCCTGTTAATCCTGCCACTTGTTAGGGGTGAGAGCAGCGCTCACAGCCTCGTTCTCTGGGAGTTTATACAAGTGCAGAAAGCAGCTCCCTTAAGGAGCTGGCGAGGAAAACTGCAGCAAATGTGTGTGTGTGCACTCAGAATGAAATCCCAGCCCAGAGGACAGGCGCTGTAATCCCACCAATGATGTTCCAAACCCATGATGGCTACCAGCCGACAATACCCACAGACCTCAATCCATTTTTATTGTATTCAGGCTGCAGTGTTATATTTCCTGCCTCCCCTTAGCACCACACATACAGTGTACTTGAAAACAAAAATCTATAATATTGATCCCACAATGTCACCACAATTATTCTTTTGAAACAGCCATTGAAAACAAATTACATCTGCACTGCCTTTTCATCCGATTGCTCTGGGTGAGCAATGCTCACTGTAGCCGCCAGCATTTTCAGTGTTAGCACTGTGTCACTAAAGACAGCACAGGAATAGAAAAAAAAAAAAAATCAGGGGGAAAAAAAAAGGCATCAGTAACATACTTAAAGGGGGGTTGGAGGAGGGGGAAACCATCAAATTAACCAGACCACAAAATGCCCCTCTAACCTGATGCAACATATAAGTCTCTTAGCTTTCTATATGCACACCAGGATGATACTGGAACTGTACAGAAGCCAGTTTTCTCTCCCTGAGCTCATAAGGTTGGCTTTTTCCTGCCCAGTAAACCGAATATAGTTGTTAAACTAATTAAATTGACAAAGATTCAAAGAGGGTATCATTTTCAGGTAGTCCATTTAATACCTTGTGATGACAAAAAGTATTATTTGAAGCAACATGATTTTAACCTCATGTAACATAATTCTATTGACAAACTGTAAGACTTTCTTGACAAGGGAGAAGTGATTAACACAAAAGTGATGACTGCAGAACAAACCGACCCATTCAGATTAAAACGGCGACAAGACCAAGCCTGAAGGAGTCTGTCCAGAGGCAGCAGTGGCCTTTCCACACAAACAGCAGGAATATCCAGCCAAGGCAGAGAGGAGGGGGAGGAAGAAAAGCCCACCCTCTTTTTCTAATTCCAGTTTTCCACTACTTATTAATTTTTATCCCAGTAATAGTTTTGCTCAAAACATGAATCGTCATATCAGTGAAACTGTAGTGACCCCCATAGCATACACAAGCCAGCATAATTTTATAGAGCAAATCCCATCAGCAACTGCTAACTTCCATGTGCTTGTTCATGGCATGGCTTGGAAAAATATAGACCTCATCAACGATTAATTTTTTTGCCATTTGCCATCTTGCCAATTGGTGGTTGGCCAAGGGAAAGTGCTTTTGTTAAGCTGTGACCACACAAGTCACAGTGGAAGGTTCCTGCAGCGGGGAAACGATAACTTTGGAGTATTAAGAAAACCAATAGCCTTGTTGACATGAACATGGGAGTCTAACCCCTGAAGCCTCCTGATATGAAGCATTGATTTTTCTGTCTGGGTACAGTTCTAAAGCCATTCATTCTCTATGGTCAGGACTCACAGGGCCAGAGGAGTGGGAAAAAAAAAATAAAAATCTGTTCTTTTCACTTTTACCTCCAGGCAAAGTTGGGGAATAAATTCTACATTTTGAGGGATGATTTGTTCGGGCCATGTTTAGTAGAAGCTTATTGCATAAAAAAACATTTTGTTTCCTTGACCCTTGCAACCTGTGACCACTTATTCTTTTGTGCACCTCCTTCACGAGATAACAGCGGGGGAAAGTGCCTAGAGAAAGCACCCCTGGTTTCTTGTTATTCTCCAAATAATATCACCAAGCTCACTTATTATTCCTCAAATAATACTGTCATGTTCACTTGTCATTCCTCAAATACCACTGCCAGCTGACTTGTTATTTCTCAAATGCTTCCATGCCTACTCGTTATTCCACCTCGTGTAATTACTACATCCCTTACTTGTTATTCCCTCTCATATACTACCCCTGGCTGTACTTGGTTAGTGCTCATGTACTCCTGATCCGCCTCTCTGCTGTTTCATTTTCACCACTCCTTCGACATGCTGTACCTCCCTGAGAAAGGAAATTATATTATCATTCTGTATATTTTTGCAATCCATACGCTGACTCCCTGTTTCCTCTGCACCCCTGTTGTGTTCATTTAGTAGGTATTGTAAATATACACTGAAAAACACCGAACCTCTTGTGGAAGAAACAATAGTTCCACAGTTTGGAGTGTGAGTGCAATGTGCTCCCATTGTCTTTGAAAATAATTTTAAAAATAAACAAATGGAAGAAAAAGGGAAAAAATAAAATTAAATCTACTATACAGAAAATAAGCTCAAGTTTTCCCCTCCCCGCCAGGACACGGTACTCAACCACACAATGGGATGTTTCCTGCTCTGGTGACAGAATGCTGAGCCAGTTTTTGCTGTTTGTCTCTTGTTTTCAAAGAAACAAAGCGACAGCATTAGACAGGAGGTGCCAGTGTTACAGAAGGCTAATGCTTGGACACCAAACTTGCTCTGTCTTTCAGGTGGCAACTATTTAATTGATTTTTTTTAAATGAAAATAAATATTCAAATGCAATAACACACAATCATCTCTAAGGGAGACATAAAATACCAGTGTCTACAGACAGATTGGCATCTTTACACAGGTGTACACACAGACACTCCAAACCCACACAAATAAACACCTCTGAATATTGATCTTTATAAATCTCTGATAGCATACACACACTCTACATGAGCATAATTTTAGCAAATATATATCTATATAATTTTAGCAAATATACATACACACACAACTTATTCCTAGGAAATATCCTGTGTTACTACTGCAGAAGTATGCCTATATTATGTTACAGTATGAATATGCTTGTATATTTATTATTAAAATACTTACTGTTCCGCCTTTTGAAGTAGATGGACAAATGATTTAGGAGTAGGAATAGACTAGAAACAAAATTAATGCAAATAATGTGTTGATTTTTTTTTTTTAGCTTGATTAGCCAAGCCAATAGAAAATTCTGGAAAACGTATACAATTATTTTAACTGTCATAGACTGGCAATTGTAATTGACATGATTTGTACGAGATGCGGTGTAATAACTGAATATATTAAAAAAAAATCTCATGGCTTGATTACCAGGAGAACATTACTAGTGCCACAATATTATTAACAACACAATTATCATGGCATCCCTAGGACACGCTCTTAGCACTTCAATGCATTAGCGAACCTTTGCTAACGAAGAAAAAATTAAAGTACAGCAAATTTCAAAGCACCAGTTGTACGCAACATCATTAAAAATTTATAAAACTTCCCCTGAACATGACAAGTGTTTGGTTTAAATGAAGATCAGCCATAAGAAGGAGCAGAAATCTTGTTATTCTTTGTCTCTTTCTCTCCCCTCTTTTTCTCTTTCTCTCAGACCTCCCCCAACCACCACCACCTCAATCCAGCTGAAATATGTAACCATTACAGAGTGACAGTTTGACACACAATGACCTGTCAGAACATTCATCTCTCAATGTTTTATTTTAGTGAGGAGCCAAACTGCAGAAAAAATAAGCAAGTTGTTTCAAGGCTTGGAATGAGATCAAACATTTCTGGCATCCCCACTTACCAGACCTTTGATTTACAATGGATCTGTCAGAGGCTGATTAGACAGTGTGTGTTTAAAAACCTATAGATGTTCCACAATTGCACAAGCTCTCCCCTTCCCTTCACAGAGCGCATTTCTGCTCTTTGTTTGAGTGGAGAGAATGAGCCAGGTTACACTGCAGAACCTTACACCTTGCAAGTGGAAAACACCACATGCAAAACTGCAGGCAGCTGCAATTAAACCTCTTAGGCAGGAGCGTTCCCATTCTCCACTAAAAGAAAGCTGTAGCTCTCTGTACTCTGTAATATTCCTTGTGCCAATTTCTATTACCTTTTCCTTCCAGGCCTGAAGTTATAATAGTCTGCAGAGAAAATATACCCAGGAACTGCTGCAATCTCTGCGTATTTTCAATAATGTTCAAAAGCAAGACCCAGCTAAAAATTAGTCAAACAACGAAGTGCAGGTGGCTAAAATATTCCCACGCTGTAACATTTTTTGCTCATAATTGCAAGTAGGGGGGGAAAAAAAGCTAGAAATATATTGTTTCTATTTGTACCTAGAACAGTTGCAGAAAGAGCAGCAGGATTTGTGCCTGGCATTAGAATGTGTAATTCCTTAATACTATATTGTGGCATATGGTTCATTGTAGCAAATTATGAATACATGTGTTTGGAGAGCTTTGGTAGTAAATTTGGGCTTTGTACATCTACAACAATGCCCAAATCTGACAAACATAATTTATATAATATTAAGTTAATACAGTATTATGAAATTAGCTCACTGTAGTAAAGCTGTAATTTTTAAATGAAAGACAATGCGATGAAATGAAAGCAAAATAAAGATTTGCATTTTGTGAAAGGTAGAACAAATCTTCCAAAAGTCTGCTTTGTAATTTATTATAATGCTGTGTTTATGACTTCCAGTATATTTAAGACATGGCATCCTTTAACAGTACAGCACAACTACACTGCTGTTCAGAATGATCCCAATCCCTCAACCCCTCTCAGGCAATGCTCTCAATTAATTTAAGAGAGACTTTTGAATGAATACTGCCTGTGATTAAAAGCAAGGAGCAGGTTGGAACTCTGGGACCTAGTCCCCATGATGCTCCTAAGGGGCTCAGCACTGCATTTGCTCCATGTGGAAAATTCCAATCAAGCTGATAGGGCTGTAGGAACATAGGCTATTACTCTGTGTGTTAGACAATTCAAGATATGGAATTATATTTCACATATCCATAAGAGGGAAAGTGAGAAAAGCTTTACAATGGGAGCCCCTTAGCTTGTAGAAAATGGAATGTGTTAAAACACACAATTTTATTCTTTCAAGGGAAAGAGGAGAGCAATTAGCTAGAGCAGGAGTCAAAAAGGAAAGGGGGAGGAAGGGGGAGGAAGTAAATAAATAAATAAATAAATGTTTTGAGGTCATACCCCACAAGACCCTGAAGTGAAGCACCATTTCTATTATCAACTTCCTAAGGAAAAAAGGGAGCATAAAGAAAAACATTTATTAGTATTTAAGGCTGCAGAAAATTTGTGTTCTATTTGCTCTTTAAAAAGATATAATGCCATGTAAGCGTTTCTAATTCACCTCCAGTTGGACAAAATAACAGAACCTGTCATTCAAAACCAAAGTCCTTTGTCTCAGTCAAGGCCTAATTTCTAATATTTAATTTGTGATGTGTTCTTTTGGTTTTGTTTTCAAACAGAGAATATGATTTGCAGGATTTCTGAGATTTCACATGTCCTAAGCAGCAAAGTGCCTTATCAAAAGGGGGATTTCCAGTAGGAGATGCCAAACATCATTTGTCCTCAATATCAGGAGCCTGGTGCTCCATCAAGTTACAGTAACTAAAACCTAGAGGTTATGGCCCAGAAGAAAACAACTGTAGAGTACAGTGGATTCACATATTTGTGAAGTTCATGTCTCAGGCAACGCTGAGACGTCACAGATGAAAATGTATGACCTTTCTTTGTGTAAGTGAAAGCCATGTTATACACTACTGAATATTGCTACCAACCCAGGGACCTGCTATTGGTATTTATCATTCTGCCACCTTGCTTCATACTCTCTGAAACACAGAGAAAACACTTTTATCTGAGCAATCAGTGAAAGGTTAGCATTGCATTAACGGGTTAAATGTATGAATGAATCATGAAATACAAATTAGCACAAAATGCTAAAATAAAATCCTATGCAAAATGCTTTTATGAAATGCAGATAACATGCACGCCTGTACCCCAGCCTCAGCTGCCTTGATCTCCTTCTGTACCTCAAATCCACAAATTATATCATTCCAAATTTTGCATGGGGAAATCTAATGCTGCATAGCATGTGTGCTATTGTCAAGTGTCATATCCACCTGCAATTGGCATATCATGAACTACACAACTCCAGCACAAAAGCTGGCACACCTTATTGCTGCAAAAACCTACAGATCTGAACTCTGTAAACAGCCTTAATTGTAGATGCAGACAACCACAGCTTTTCCACTGTCATTAGGAAAGTGAAAAGTGCCAAGTAATTAAACTGAGACAGGGCAGATTTCAGAGGTGAGCTCTGCTCTGGAGGCCCAGGACTAGCCCACAGCTGCTGTGTTAAAGGGGCAGAGTCTGTGAGCATTCGAGCCCAGAGCTCGAGTGACACTGGGGCATTTCTTGGGAAGAGTGAAAAAGTAGAAATTTATTAACTTTTGGGGTCCATTTTTCCACTGCTTAAGCTGAAAATCGGAAAAAAACCCCAAAAGAACCCAGAATTTAACTCTCACACAGTGCAGTCTAAATGCAAATTCACAGTAAGGATTAACCTGTTCATCTCTTTCCAGCCACACCCAAAACAAGAGCTCTGGCAACTTGGATTTTGTCAGCTTGATCAAGCAGGGTTGATTTCCTGAAGCAATAATGAGATCCAGTACCAGAAAACAAGATCTTTGGCAGGAAAGCCCAGATCCATTTTTGGATTCAGTAAGAACACTATTAAGTTTGAAGAGGGTGTCAGGGGACTTAGGGTGACAAGGGTGCAGCACAAACACCTTCACTGCAGCAACTCTGTGTGATCACACCCTGCCTGTGCATCTCCACCCTACAACTTCTGAATCCACAGGCTCATTTCAATCAAGTTGACAGAAGGGTCAAAAGTTCAAAGATAATCAAGTTCCTACATATTTTTTGAGCGCACCGTATCCAAAAAGAAAAGAAAAATCTTTTTACTGACCTTGGGAACACTTTCAGAATGACCTCATGCCTTATCAGATATCAAAGAATCTGTAGTGATATGATTGAAAACACTCCAAATATAGAAAAAAGCTGGAGGACAAACAGCTTCTGCACATCAACATCAAGTAATAATAATATTATATAAATGCATGGCCAACCAGACTTTAACAGCTTCACTGAAACTACATATTTTGACATTTGTAAAAACTACTTAAGAGTAATTTACCTAAAAGTACAGAGGAAAGGAGATGAGAACAGTCAACATTCCTGATTCAGTTATTCAGGGCATTTGATCATCTTTAGTTTATATACTTAATAAAGGTTGCAAAACTTTATTATGTTCCCAGCATTACTCAGCTCCACCAGTCTGACTCTGTATTTGTATTCCTGAACTACGCACGTTAGGCATTCCAGATGGATTTTCCTTGTTTTCAGACTGCCTGCACTCACAATGCAAAATTCTGTGTTAACTTGAAGTATCCTCTCACAAACTCATAAATATATGCATATTTATACCCACATAAAATCTAACTCTGCCACTTTAGTCTGTGACAGACTGTACAATAATTAGCATTGTCAATTACTAATTATACCATGGCCACAGCTACAGTTATGAAAATGCAGCAAAGTAACAGCTTTGATAATTTCAAAGAATTACACCTTTATTCTGTCGCATTTGAATATTCCTATTTTTATCTATTCTTATAAATGCAGAAAAGCAAGAACAATAGGTAACATTTTCAAAGCCAAATTTAAGGACACACTGTTCAGACCCCTTGCTGCTAAAAGAACATGTCTCCCTCATTCTGCCTTTTTTTAAAAAAATCAGTTAAATATAAACAAATTAACTTCCTATGCATGTTGCTTCTGAGAGAATTACTTTTCATTTTTAGAGTGGTTTTCCATCACTACAAACCTTTTCCTTTCCCTTATGCACCAGCAAACATACTGATACAATTTAAAGGTCATGTTCTTTTCAAACTGACAGGGCCCTCCAAAATTTTGACGAGAGTCCCTCCAAGAATCACACCATACAAACGGAAAGGAATTAAGTAAAGCATCACTTGATGTAGGCTCAATCATGTGAACTGATTAGAAAATGTAACCATGGAGAGAGGTGATTCAAAGTGTGACGGACAACCTTTCAAAGAAAGGAGATGTCATGTTGATAATAATAAGCAAGTACCTGACATTGAAGGAGGGGGTGAACACAGAGGGTCAATAAAGATATAATTGCCTTCAGCTACTAAAAAAAAAATCAACACAAAACAAACAACAAAAAACCCCACAACAAAGCACCAACCAAAAATCCAAATCTCTTTTCTAACTTTGGTTTCTTCACACACCAAGATAAATATTTAAAATGATCAGAGCATTTTGTCTGTGTAGTTCAAGTTAAGTTTTAGCCAAAAAATACTGAAAAATGTATTAATAACATTCCAGTTGCTTAGCTTGTTCTTTCACCCAGTAAAAAGGATACTTGAAGTTCAAAGCCAAATATAAAGAGTTTGTCTTATAAGGTTATATTGATACATATTGATCTGCATTACAAGTTAGATCATATTTAAGAAAATAGGACTGGCTTTGGATTGTAATACCCACATCATTCAAAGAAATGCTACAAGCAAAAAGTAAATGTGCTTTTGAAAGATATGGCTCATCAGGGAGATGATGCACATTTTAAAGAGAGCAAGTCTAAATCTTGGAGGGAAACACAGTAGGAGCTGGTTTAGGACAAAAAGATCTCTCCACAAAATAAAAGCAACAGTTACCGTGTGTTCTCAACTTTAGAGGAATCTGCAGCCCAAAAGAATACCCCCCCCTCCACCACATTTAATCAATATAAAACTCAGTTAAACTCAAGAAACAGGTAAAAAGTAATTGAAAAGTATCATATTCCTGTCCTCTTTTTGACAGTAAACAATATTTAACCTATTTTTTTGAATTATTTATTTCTTTCATAGTTCTCTAACTGCTGGTCTTTCCTTTACCATCAGTTGCTATGATTTGTGGCATTCAAAACAGATCCAGCATGTCATGAACTATTATGGTAACAATTTAAAAACATTACATCCAAGATCATTTTAATGATAAGACCTGTCTTCTCTTGTCGATATTAAAATGCATATAATGTATATGAATAAATGGAATCTTAACTGATTTAGATACTATATTCTTATTGATGTCAAAGAGGTCAGTGAACACATCTAATGTTTTAGCCAACCATGGATTGAAGATTACACTTACATAAAAATAGACGTGGAGCCTTTCTCCTGTAGCACAAATTCAGCCCAAATTTGCACCAGGTAGGGTAACTTAAATAGTTCAGGCAAAATAATTCAGAGGTACAAGTCAAGTTCTCACTGGACAAATGCCCATTTCATCAAGAAAGTAATAAACCATGGCACCCATGACAAACTCTGATGCTATTTGCTTGACACAGTGCCTGTTCAAGGCTTGTCCATGTGTTGCAGATTGAAAGCTGCAGGACACAACCAAGGTGACACCCCAGTCATACAATCTACTGCCTGTCTTGGAGAGAAACAAGGTTTTACTGCAATCTAGGTCTTTTGCAATTGCTCCCTGGACTGCTGGCTAATGAGGTCAGACAGTACTGTCCATTCTAGACATATTCTTTCCAGGGTATCATCTCTCCAAGAGACATTCCATGAGGACATACCCTTAAATATGCCATCAAAGCAAATTATAATGATAGAATTTATTAACATTTTTTATGAGGCAAAAGGCATACTTCTAAGGAAACATGAAATAAAAATGAGACCAAACAGCAAATGAATTTCTGAAACTATGCAGTAGATGTTGTTATGCCACTGGAAAGCTTTTTTTACATGCAAGGACAAAAGCTGAGGTTAAGATTTGCAGACACCCCTGACCAGAGATCTTAACCAGACCTCCTTTGTTTAGCAACCAAAAGTCTCCCCACACAAAGTGAGTGATCATGTCTCTGCAGACACATCTGTATGGGAGACTGACTTTCCTTCTTTCTCTTTTAGTTCCATACCTCTGACCACTTTCTTTCTAAAAAGAAAAGATGAGACTGAGATCACTTAAATCAGTAGATGAATACCACAGTTCCTCAAGTTGCACAATGGGTGTTGGCCCAGAGGGGCTCAGTTGTCTTTAATGCAATTTACACTCTGAAAAACAGTGACCATTGGGTTTGTGGCCAACACTGGGCAACTCCATACTTGATAGAAAATATAGAGACACAACCTGCAGCAGCCTCCACTGAGGGAGGTCAGGAGTGAAGTCAGAAAGCAAAAGACTAAAAAGGAACAAGACAGTGGAGAAAGGACATAGGATTTATAATACAAAGAAATTAACAATCAGAAAGGCATGACACAGGAATTTTTGGCTGTAGTGTCACAGAGGGGTAACAGGCAAAAGATGGAAGAAAGAATTGCTCACCCTCTGTTCAGGCACATGGCCATGGCACTGGTCATAGGCTGTACCTACACCAGCATCTCAGTCCAGAACAGTGGTACAGCTTTGGGTGAATTTATTCCCTCTTATTGTACTTGGCTTTGTTAATAAAACTGTTTTTCCTTTTGTAGGCCAAAAAAAAAAAAAAAAAACCAGAAGCTCTACCAGATGTGTACCAGATGTGCTCCATTAGTCAATGTAAGTAAAAGGTGCAAATCAACAACTGTTTCTCAGTCATCCCCAAATGCAGACAGGATGGGGACGTTTGGTTCCAGTGGCCACACTAACCATGGTCTAAAGTAAAAAATCTCAAAACTTACTTACTGTAGATATGAAGCCTCAGCACAAATAAATTTAAATTGATGCATTTATAAGGAGCCAAATTCCTTGCCAATGCAGAGAGTGTCTTAGAAAACTTAGGTGAAATTGAGATTTCAACCTCTGTCAGAGGAAGGTGACATGCTTTTGGACATTCTTCCTTGAGCATGCGCTGGATGACAAAATCATTTGGAACATGAGATCTTATTTTCAAATTACATGTTTAATCATCTTCCTCACAGAAGATTAAATTCTGATGCAAATGGAAGGGGATGGAGCCATCCCATCACTGCCTGATGTTCCCTGCTAAAGAGAATGGGAAGGGCAAAATGCAAAAAAAGAAGCCAAGCATTTAAGGGAGAAGACATAAAAGCAAAACCCAGGGGTTGCAAAATCCACATGAACTAAACCCATGACTCAAATTAGTATAATTGAAAACCATTAAGCTCAGCTCTGTTCAAGTAAAAATTAACTTTATAGTGACTATCATTATAAACTATTGCTTCATCAGGAAAATACATCATGGTTATATTTTATAATTTTTATCCTCTCTTCCATGTAGCTGCTAGAAGGCAGTTACAATGAGAACTGGGTCTTTCCAAAGTTGTTAACAAGACACATTCCTTTTGGTTCATGGCTAGTATTATGAGAGTTTCTGTCTTATGTCACTATTTCTGACACATGCTGGAGACAGAACATCTTGGCTCAAAAAATACTGGACCATCATTTTATGGGAAGAGACTTTCTAGACCACAGAAGCTGATAGATTTACAACTGACAACACAGAGGTAATGATAACCTACCCTTACACAGCCCAGAGTCTTACATACTGTAAACTCAATTAGCAATTCTTTTATCTTCACCCAGAACAGATAGATTGAAAATTGCAGATTGAGGGCTTTTCTCATATAGCTCTGACCACAAGGATAAATACTGCCTTGCTTCAGCAACATAATTCTTAGCCCGCTCATTTTTCATCCAGTTCAAGTTGTTTGATTCTAGGAGTCCATATTCCAGGCAGGCAGAGCACTCATTTATGAACACAACGCAGGCAAACGTGCATTTGTTGGAGATGAAAGGCATGAGAGTTGCCCATAATTTTGCCACAAATAAACTCCTCCTTTGGTTTATGCTACATCATACCCTTCCACGTGAATAGTTTTGATAAAGACCTGTTACTCCCTTTTCTTTCACTATACACAGTGTGGATACATTAGATAAACACTTTTATATGTTCCCGTCAAGGAGAAATATCCCACACAACGAAGCAGACCTTGTGAAATAACATTTCACTTATCTGTTATGTCTTTCTGAACCTTCCCTAAGAACTATAACTCTCTAATCCCAGTATGCAGCTGCATATAGGCTTGCTGCAAGAAATTTCTCTTCTCAAAGATCAGCAAACAAATGCAGACACACAGGTGAGGAAGGTTTGAACAGCAATATGTGCCTTATTTTATAACTTCTTTTTCTTTCTTTTTTGTTACAGATAAAAGAGTTATTTTAATAACAGGCAATTTACAAGCAGACACGGAATTTGAAGAGGTCTTCAAAATACTTTGGAGAAATAGATCATATACTCTAAGCCAAAAGTATATATAACTTTTATCTATTAGGGTTTTTTACATTTTTACTGGGTCTCAGTGATTTACTAGTATAAAATAAAACACAGAGCTATACTCTAGTTACAAAAACATGGCCAATATGAGAACAGAGAGAGCAGTAAAGTTTGAAACTACAGTGAATGCAGGGGATTTGAGCTAACATAGTACAACAATGGAGTTATTTTTCCAAACTTACCCTTATGCTTGCAATAAATATGATAATCAAGTAAATTAAAAACCTGTTGCATTTACACACTTCTGTCCACACTTGTCAATCATTTTTCAACAGCAAATATTTCAGAACAGTGGTTATAACCTCTGCTAAGAGAAAAGAACAGCCTGTTTTGGTGAAATAAAGTTGACATTTAATTTACTCTTGTAATTTAAGTTGCTCATTCATTGCTCTTGTATGCTGACAGATAAGATTCCTTTAATGTTCTTGAGCAAAACAATAAATACAGTGTAGTTAAATTTTAGATGTGAAAACATTATGCTTTGTCTTGACAGCACCACAGTTAGGCATAAAGTTATAATGTTCAAATAGTCTCTTCTGAGACTCCCTGTGTCATAAAACATGTAGTCTTTCAAAGTGTGTATGTATCTGTCATTTGATTTTTCCTGAAATCTGAAATAGATAGATGCATATCCTGATTCTTCACCTAAAGATTTGAATTTATCTCTCCTTCAGCTCCAGCTCCATGCTGTGAATAAGCACAGGTCCATCTGATCAAACAGGAAACTTTCCCCAGCACAATTTCTGTGATTAGGAGCCAGGTCAGGTAATAATTCTGCCTGCTCATCCAGGAGCATCCCTGTCACCACAGCCCCACCAGCTCAGGCTGTCACTGCTGGGACTGAGGGACCCTCACAGGGTGGCTCCAGTGCCCCAGCAGGTCCCACTGGGCTCCACACACCCAGAGAACAGGCTTCCTAAAGGTTTCCTCCCCACCAGCTCAACCCCAGTTCACCACAGCAGAGTCTCAGACCTCTGGATCCTTTAAACAATGGAGTGACAGAGCAGCAACGAGAAACAGCCCAAGCTGGTGCCCCTGAGGAGGGACCCCTAAAAGGAACTGCTGGGCTTTTATCCCCTTGCAGTCTAAAGCTCTGTGGTCTGGGATCTCCCTGCTCAGCTCCTGTGCTGGCTCTGGTGTCCCTCCCCAGCTGTGCCAGGGTCCCTGGGCCCTTTGGCACCCAGAGGGTTGGCAGCTCACAGGCCCTCGCCTGGGCCCACATCCACACTCCACCTGCTCACAATGGATTCCTCAACAGCTGGTGGGTTGGGACTTTTTGGGGGGTTGTGCTGCTGTTGGGGTTTTGGTTTTTTCAATAAAAGCATCAGTTCAGAGAACTCATTTCAAGAAAACTAAATTCATTGCTTACAGGGCAACTTCTCCTGTTGGCCCTACTAAATCCCTTCACCCAGTGGTCTGGGAGTTATTTCTCTGATAACAAAGAAACTGCTACATCCATCACATGGGTATGAAGTGGATCATGCTCATTTTGGGTACATGAAATGGATCCAGTTCAGCTCCAAAACTTCATCTGCAAATACATCTATTTTTTGGTGCATTAAAGATCTAATGTATCCATTGTTTCTTGTTTAGCCCAAGAGATTAAGATCTTCACATTCCATAATCATTACAGGTAATATCTCCCATTTCCTACATTCTTGAACAGTAATTGTCTAATATCTACATTTGGCAGATTTGTCTTGAAATAAAATTGCATATTTAAAAATGGACCGGTATGATGAGAATACGTTCAGCGATGTGGAAGCTACAAAGAAAACCTCAGATGGCTCAGACAATAATAAGATATAATATTAAATTTAGACCTTTCATCAAATGTCTTCGAATTCATACTAAGGTCTCTTTTCAGCTTTGTACTTTCCTCTTATTTTAAATGTTAATGGATTATCAAAATCATCAAATTCTGTCATATAATCCAGAATGTCTGCTTTTTTAACCACAGAAAATGAACTGCACAATTTCTGTACAGACAGAACACTATATCAAATTGATCTGCAAAGAAGCAGACACCCTCAGCAACTACTGCACAGGTACGTATTAATTTCATGGTGCATTATTAGGACAGATACCTAAGCACGTTCATGATGGCCCTATTACTACATCCTCATTCTCTAAAAGCCATTGTGCTTATATAATCTGTTATTCAAACCTCTGCAGACTCCTGAGCAAAGGAGCAAGGGGTGCTCTCAATCATCATAGCACACACTGAGGTGCTCAAACCACCATCAACACCCAAAGATGAAATCACCGAGGCAGGAGCTCACAGAATGCTGCTGCCGGCTGCAGAATAGAATTAATTTCTTAGTATTTTTTCCTGTAGAAACACTAGTCCAAAAAAGGTGTCATTGCAAAAGGAAAGTGTTTATAAACAGCAGTGCCTTTCCGCTTTAAACACCATGGCTGAAAGAGGGCGTCAAGCTCAGTGAAAGCAGAATTGCACTTGGAGAAAATCATGGGAGGCAAGCACAAGAGGAGGAGTGTGTGGTATGTGAAAGGAGCTTGTTCCATCCAAATTTAAGGGGAAAACAGAATAAGCATCCTAACATTTCACAGGAAAGAGGAAAAAGAAAAAACTGTCATTCTCTATGGCTCAGATATTTTGTGTTTTTATGAGACCCCTGGATTGCAGAGTCCATAGTGGTCAGCAGGCAGGCTCAGTAGCTTCTGTGGATTTCCTCAGATTAGCACATGGATCATGCATGTAAAGGGGAAACTTGGCTCGTGCTGGGTGATAACATGGACTGCTGAACCAGTGCTTCAGAGCTATGAATAGACACAAGCAAACTGAGCAGGACTGGGTATTCTGCCAGCATTCCTTGCCCTTGAGTTCTTCTCACCAAAACCCATATCCCACACCCAGTAAACAAAGGCAATCAGATGTCCTGCAGCAAACTACAGCCTTCAGAAACCATGTTTGTGTCTGAAGTCTGAACCAAACTCTGAATGATCAAGAGTCTGCAAGAATAAGAGGAAGAGCTCAAAAAGACATGAATTTTTTTGTGCAGAAGTCAATGGTTGGTTGGCTAAAAAAGAAAGCAGTTATCTTTAACTAAGTTATCCTCAGAGCTGCTATAATTCACCTTCAACATCCAGAGAACACTACAAGGCAATTTCCTCCCCCTGTTTAACCAAGACTCCCCTAAAAGATAATATTATTGCTAGTTCAAGATTCCTTAAACATACTTTGTTGCCACTAAAATATTACATAGTAAGAAATACTGCAAAAAGTTGTAGGTTTTAAATTAGAGACATAGGTCTCAGGTTCTGAATAGTAATTACTTATAGTTTGGTATAAAGAAATAGAAAACAAATTATTTTTAAACAATAGAAGAAATCCTCTCTATTTCATCATAAACATTCAATTTTCTTCATGAGAGACAGTATGTCTCTCCCTGAAAGGGGAAATTTCCCACTCTGCTAGAGGAATACTAGGACACCAAGGAGGCTCTACCAAATCCTGCAAGTTTCAACAATAGCAAAAACAAACAAATAAATAAATGGATAGATAAAAAGGGAATAGATTCCCAAAGGGAATCTTCCTTGCTCAGCATCTAAAGACTAGACCAAGAGGAAAGCACTAAGACAAAACTCGAAGAGTAGAAAATATGGCAGCTCTGTATCTCTGCATCTGTTTTCTACTAATTATTGCCTCGTGAAAAGGCAAGGTTTAAACAGCAAATAGAGACACAAACTCTGTTCAATAATGTCTCCATTTTCATGATCAACATTTCTACCACAGACTCAAAATACAAACTTTCTCATTGGGCCAGCCCAAAGTAAATCATACCTGTTAACCCTTTTAATGCAAACCATGACTGCCAGGAGCGCAGAGATACAGTTATGAAATTCAGACTTGCTATCTGGGAAATATCTTATCCTTCTTTTATCTGCTAAATCTCAATCTGAAAATGCAGCATTTTCAATTAAAGTAGAATATAAAGCATATAAAACATAGGCTAATGCCTGAATTTGAAATGCACCATGTGCCCTAAGGCACTGTATCATAATTCAGCCTTGCTTTCGTTCTGGCTAAACGTGTACCCACCAACAATAAAGGCAGGCTCTGCTTTGTCACACAGGTGGAATCCTTGTCTCTCCACTCTCTTTGATTTGATCTCTCCTACTTCAAAGCTGGCATATTGCAAAACTTTTTTGCAAAGTTTACACAGACTTGAACTTCATTGCAGCGTGACCTTATAACTACAACAGCTCTGAGCTCCTTGAGACATTGATCATGTCTACATGGATGTTTGTACAATACCCACTGTAACAGGGCATTGTCTAAGGCTGGGGACTCTGGGCAATATTGTAACATAAATATTAAATAATAATAAAGTTCTGTCAAGGCAGTGATCTGTGAACTACAGCAGGTTCACGTGATCATGTATTATGGCTCAAAGGCAGCCCTCAGCAGCCATCATATAAAATCTCTATGGTCTAAAAAGTACTTAAACAATGATTTACACACAAGTCATAAAATTAATAGGAATTACATGTATTCCAAACTTGTACATACACCAAAATTTATATTTGTGCTGTAGTTAAGAAACTTCAAGGGCTCATTTTTTCTTTGTTCTTACAAAAACTATTTCTGCTTCAAACTCTGAAAATGTTCAGAGATTCATATATATGCTAATAAAATACAAATAAATAACAGGGTATCAAAACATTGAAATAGATTTTGATAAAACTTGGAAATACACTCTGCATTAACAGACAAGTATAATTAGAAATTAGTTCAAAGTAGTAAGAGAGTTCCACATGAAGATTCTCAAAATAGGGCTAAAATTGATTTTCCAGTTCATCCATTCCTAGTCAATAATTTTCACCCATGCCACAAGAGATGCATGGTGTGTTCTAATATTCCTTTCTGGGAAAAAAAGAAAGTTGAGCTGCATCACTTGGAAAATTGAGTTTTCGCAGAGAGGTAGCAAACAAAAAGTGAAGAAAAAAGAAAATTACAAAATTGAATTCACAAAAACACTTATTTGGATATCTCATTAATGAACGGGGGGGGGGGGGGGTGGGAAGAAAAGAAAAAACGAGATAAAATACCCAGAAACACACAGCAAAGTGTAAAACAAAAATGTAAAACAAAAGCTTAATACATATCTGTCTTTCACTTGGCTATGATGAGCCTTGTATATTTAAATGGAAACAAGACCTACTACAAAGCAAGTGAAAAACCATTCACTAAAACAGCCAAATGTGCCATTAGCCCTTTATAAGACTACGCCAATTATGGCTAAACCTGCTGTGTTTTTATTTTCATGCTACTTCAGTTAAGCATGGACAATTTAAATGGCATTGGAATGGGGGAGTTACATACTTCCCAGTCAACTGAGGTACACCCCACTTTTTCCCCAGTGTAAATTCCAGGGGTAGGTGTCATGCAGGGATTTATACTCCTTATATGCAAAAGGACTCAAATATAAATAAATAATTTTTAAAGTCACTTTCAAAAGACCACATAGTTACCAAAGTGATACATATAACCTAATTAAAGGTATATCTAGTTATCAGGAAAAGAAAAAAAAAAGACCTGTTTCTAAGAGATACTTAACACAGATGCATGAGAAAAACATGAAACTAGACAGTTAAAAACTCTCGTGTAACTAATTAAAAGAATAAATTAAGTTCTAATTAGCTTAAAATCTGAGTAACTCACCTGAGAAATTTAAAGAAGGCTAAAGGCAAATCTAGATTTTTTAACAGAAGTATGCTAAAGACCACATACTGAAAGAGAAAAAAAAAATCAAATGTTTTAGATGTTTTATCTGGTGAGGAAAAGAAACAGCCTCTCTAAAACATGCTCTGAAAAAGCAGTAGATGCTAAATGTATTTAGGCTGAAACAGCTTCTCTATTTCATATGTTTCTTTCTATCATCATTAGGTATTTTTTATTTTTTCCTTATTGCTGAAAATAAAAAGTTACTTCTGCTGACATTAAAAGCTTAATTTTACAAACTATTTAATGCACTCTAAGGATACTGTTAAAAGACAGTGGCATGCTGATGTGAGTTGTACAAAGGTCAGTGATTTGGAGGCTCTTTCAGACAATTTGCCAGGATTTTGGCATTTTGTAAGCACACATAGGACAGCTCTCCAGCAAGCTGACCTTGACAGTGAATTGGATAAATAAACCTTCAATTTACCCCCTCCAGCTCGATGCTAGCCCAGCTGATCCCTCTGGAGCCTTCACCTGTCCATATCGTTCAACTGCCTGCAACTTCCGACTGACGAACATCCGCGGCTTTGCGGGTCCTGTGACAAACACCATCTAAAAGATAAGGCTTCTGAAAAGTCAAAGTCAATAGTGTTTCCATTGAAAATTTAATGCTGCTTCCATCTTTACCCATCATTCTTCCTACTGTTGCATGTATCCCAGGAGGCACTTCAAGCAAAAGCACTACTCCATAACAGGTAATGACGTGGCATTTAATGATACTGTCCAAAGTGATCCAAGCCCATGGAAAGTAATGTGCACTCATGTACCAGATAAGCACAGCTGAATGTACTAGAACAGCAGTATCTCTCACTGCTCTGTCACTAGATACAATGTGACATATGCTCTGCCATTGTACCTGGCTTTTCCTTTTACTTCACCATCAGAGGAAAAGAGCATTTTCAGATACAGAGCACCAAAGTGTTAAGGGAATTCAGTAAAAGGTAGGATGGCAACATATCCGTAATTAAGTATTCACAGCCTCTTTAATACTTCAGTGCTCTTGGATTCGCTACTAAAATCTGTGAATTATACCTCATTGAAGAATGTCCTTAATCGACTCTGACATGTTTTATTGGAGGCAGAAAAAATGTTTCAGTATGATAGATAAGGTTAAAAATGTTACTACTCTGATCATTTACTCTAGTGCCTTGCAAAAAACTCCAAAGCCAAAAACCATTTACATCATTCATCTGATGCAATGGAGAAAAAAAAGCGTTATCTGACAGCCCATTTTAGCTGATGGGACAAAGTGCACATTTTCAATTTTCTGACAAAGTTATGTTGTTTATGTAGATAAGAAAAAGAAGAAGAGAGGAAAAAACCCCCACGACTGTAACATTTCTACCGCATGCCATAAGGATTTGAAATTCGAGTTAAACAGCAAAGTACCTTGAGACCATGCAGAGCGGAGCATGACAAACAAAAATCATTTTTATGGTTTCAAACCAAATAACACATTACATGTTCTCAGCTCTAATAGCAGCGCGGGGTCCTGAGGCAGCCCCAGAACGTTGCAGCAGAGCTCAGCGTGACATCTCAATGCGCGTGCGGGAGCCCTGCTCACGCTGCAGCGGGACCGCGAGGCAGCTCAGTAAAAAGCTGCCGAAATATTTTTAAGTAAACATTTTAACCGAGCTTTTCTCGTATTAATTTTGATACTCTCCAGATATCAATGGATTCTGTTCGTGCAACTCACTGCAAAAGGGACGAACAGGCATCTCATACATATTCAATTTCTATTATTGGTTTTAGGAGAGTGATCCATGACTACGTGGGAAAGTTAGCAAAGAAAAGAAATTGTTTAAACTCACCGCCAGAGACTTCTCCATGGAGCAACATGACACTGGCAGAAAGAGAAGGCTATGAACTAATATTCCTCAGGACAGGGCACATTAAGTTTTCAGATAAATAACCTTTACATTTAAAACTTACGTGGATAGGCTTTACAAGAGATAGTATGGTTTAACAGTCCCTGTTTTGATTTTCATCACCAAAAAAATGCATTTCCTTTTTGTTCATGCCAATAAAGCAAAATTACTAGAAGTATTTTTACTAACTGTGTAACTGACAAGATTATTATTTCAGCACAAATTAGGGAGAAAGAGTGTTTACCACAAAAGTAAAGTAATCCCATTCCAGTTCATTTTGCTACTCATAGCCCTAAAGGTAAGCACACGTTTACAGAACTGGCTCAATTACCTCAGGCTTTGTGGTACACACCTAAATTACTAAGACATCTATGAGCTGGACCATTACCCATTAGAAACCAAAATGAAAACTTTCAAATAATTGGCTAAGACCCTTATTCTACAGCATGGACAAGGCTTTAAATTAGTACCAGATGCTGGATTTTGTTCTTTAAACAACAGTTCTAAGGACAGAGAAAGATTCATCTTCCAAGACTACTCCTGCCTGCAGACAATATGACCCATTTTAATGAGGCTGCTGAATGCTTTATGAGCAATTTCATCCACTAGTTACTATATTCTGGCACCAAAATTGAAATATTCATTTTAAATTTTGCCATTAGGACAGTATTGCTTTCTGCCAAATTTCCAATGCCAATTCTTGCATTCAATTGTGATTGAGTGTTTCTCCAGAACCAAACAGATAACAGCAAGGTCTGCCCACGCATCCTGTGTCACAACCAGCTCATGAAGCTCCCTGTTCCCATAGACACTGTTTGGAAAAGAGACACTGGGAAAACAGTTTTCCATGACCCACTTATATCCATGCTACCCCTATCAGCTACCTATATCTCTGCTCATGTATTTAATCATAGAAATCTTTCAGAATAGAACAGTCTCATCTCTGAGACACAGAGAAGGAGAATGGAGTACTCGGGGTTTTTTCAAAATTTTGAGGAAAAATATGGCTGCATGCTCAGGAAAATGTAAAGAATACATGGTATAAGTACATTTGCATGTCACACTAGGGTCTGTCAGTCACAGACTTGTTTTACTGTAATACCATACACAGACCTGTGACCTGGCAAAAACATCAAAAAAGGCTATTTTTTAAAACTATGATTTTTAAAAGAACACATAAAAAAGGACATTTTTTTGAAATCTAAGACTTGAAAAGCACACATGAATTTGGGAAATATGAAAAAAGCTTTCCTACTTGAAGTTTTTTTCTTGAAGTGCTTTAGAAGACCAGTTGCCACCCATGAGAATGCTGCATAGATATTTTCAGTGTTGAGACTGTGGCCATGGGAGATACCAGGGACCACAGCCAACCAAAAGTTCTCCAAATTAACTGTGGAGAGCAAAGCAAGAGGGTCTTTCCTTCCTCTCTCTCTCCTCTTCTCTGGGAAAAAAAAAAACCAACAGACTTGTAAGTGAGGTCAAAAAGAAAAAAAAATCAAAACAAAAAACCCTTCTCCATAGTAAAAAATAAGTTGAAGAACACAGAGTCAGTCAGAATTCATGATCTGGAGCTACTTAGAAAATTGTATGAAAAAATACCACAAAGTTACAATTAATACCAGAATATTTGACTTGAAACTTTTATATTCTTGACGAATGAATCTTCACATATGATTTTTTTTCACAGAAATTAATATATCATCTCTGTCAATGCATCACTGCCTCGCATGGAGAAGTTCACTCTTTTGTGCTTCAGTTTTTTGAATCCTTTCTTTGCCTTCGAAATATTTTTTTGTTTTTGATTTATAATAATGGCTTCACTTTTGTACATTGTAGGGCTCAGGAGGAAGAAGGGAGGAGGGAAAGAAAGAAAGAAAATGTACTTTCTTGCTATTAATTTTCAGACTGCTTTTTTTATTTAAAGTAAGATGTTTTGTTTCCCAGGCAGTATGCATGCCTCGCTCTATGAAGTGCGAGGTGCAATTGCTGCCCTAGCTCTGTGTGTGGCTGTGGCCTTAGAAGTCAAGGATAAAAGAAACAAAACATTTTTTTTTAATTCCGAAGTGAAAAATCCATTTGATTTCTTTTTGTTTATTGCTGCATTACTTAGGTAATTGCTTGAGTTGAGTCAGACTGACGGCAGGGCTCTGGACCCTCTGACTCCAATCCTTTTGCTTTATTTATTAGTCTCACTTATTAAAAGAATGTCTTGGCTTATATGATGGGTACTATTCAAGCAGAAGTTAAATCACTTATATTTGCAATCTAAGTCACTGACTCACAAAGGCTGAGTATACCATGCTAACTATGCACAAAAATGCTCTAAACCACGAAAATCATAAGCTCAACCCTAAAAAATGATTGTTCAAAAAGGTCTGTGAAGATTTGTAAAACATTTAAATGAACCAAGCCATAGCAACTTGTACACAAAAGTCATTCCACACAAAAAACCAGAGCATGGACAGATATAAAACCTGGCCATGCTTGAGCAGCTCACATGCAATATAACCTAATTTATACACTGAAACCTAGGCAAAATTTAGCTTATCCTCTGCCTCTCAGAATGATCCAAAGACCTACTAGTTTAAACAGCACTGTTTTTTCAGTATTTTCTAACATTCTTAATAGATACCAAGCTCCTGAGGTGTTCCATTATGTGGTGATCTGTGCAAAAGTAGAGCTATTTCACCATCTGTTACTTCAAATGGTGCTGATGTCCTTTTCTAAAACTCAGGATGGCTAACAATGGAATCTTCCATGATAACATTAGATTACAAGACAAGTTACAAAAGGAAAGGACTTCAGCCATTTTTTAAATTTTCATTGATGTTTTAACCTGATGGCCCAGGAAAAAACTACACACACAGAACACTAAAGTGATTCATATGTCCAAACCTTTAACCCTGTCATAAAATTTTCCTTTCTTTTCATTGCTAATATCCAATGTGTTTGTTTGAATAAACTATTCACAACAACTTCAAAGACAAAGGAGTTGCGGTTACTGCCATGTAGTGAAAAACAAGGTTGAAGAAAGATGCTCACATGTCCTTTCTGTCTTTGCCATATTTCTAGGAATAGCGTCTTCACTCCAATTTTTCCCACTTTTAGTGTTTCTCTTTCAGTCCTGTCCTGTTACACGTGGCCCTGGCATGAAGTGAGGTGCATTCCTGTAAGCCATTAGGGATATTCTTAGTGCTGGTTTTTTCCAGCCTATTAGTTTTTGTGCTAGTGCTGTGCTGGTTGCCTTTAGCAATGCACTGTTTGGGTGTACGACTCCTGTATTTGCTGGAGGCCACAGCAGTATCAGTGTTCTGTGTCGTTTCCATTTTGTCTCAGGCAGCCCTTGCACTCACTTGAAATAAGTGTGCCCTTTTGCCACTGACAATTGAGAATGCTGGTCCCTATTATGTGAAAACATGATCCTCCTAGATGTTTAAAGCCAGTAAACTAAATGTTTATTGGGAAAGCATGAAAGGAAGTGAGAGCCTGAGTGAGTTTCATGAGCTCTTTTATTAAACAGTGGTGTAGTTTATCAAGGTGAGTTAATCCAAGACCTTCTCTGTTATTTTCAGATAATTTTCACCAGGCTGTCAGGAGAACATCCCAGGAATTTTTCTACAGCCCTTTTGCTTCATTATGGAATTGCTCAGTATTATCACACTCTTGATTTCACTTTCCTGCTTTGCTAATGTCCACCAAACATCTCTCATAAAGCAAATCTCTCAATTTATACTTCCAAACTTCACAGCACCAATTTTCTCCTCTCTCAACAATTAAATCCTCCTGAAATATTCATTTCCACTTGCACTGAGTGGTGTAGCATTTTCTAGTCTGCTCCCAGGCCCCAACCCAGATTATTTCCTCAGTACCACTAACTCTTCATCAGTTGCCTCTTTCTCTTTTGGCTTCTCCTGCTGTCATTTCACACTTGATTGCCTTCTCTCTAGCATCTCATATAATGGATATTCTTCTGCTATATTTCATTTTACTTCTTCTACATTTTAGGATAATAAGAAAGGAGCATCAGCTGCTCACTGTCCAGTAAGCGTGTCTTGTACCCTGAAATTATTTCTACACTGTCCACAATCCTGGCAGAGGCCCCCAGCCCTGACACTGACCTACAGCCTGAAATGGTCATCTGCCCACCTGAAGTCAGTGATAGATAAGATATGGACAAAACTTGTTCAGTTACACCACCAAAGGATTGCTCTGCTTTTCTCAAAATATCTTCTTTGTGCAGCTCACTGGTATTGCAAGTATATTGAAAATTTCTAAATGTGCTACCTTCAAACTCCAATTACCATAATTTCATCTCATAATTAATAAAGTAAAAGTAGAAGCAGTATTGCTTCTGATTTACATAATTAGTATAAAACCCATGCATGGCTCAAACAAAACGATGCAACCAAATTTTGAAACTTGATAGCATAAACCTAAGACCTTTAATCTATAATTAAATTTAAGATAGTTTGATTTTAAGGACATTGTATATTTTCATAACAGGTGTAAAATTTATGTGGACAAAAAAATCTATTAAAATACTGAGATACTACTGGAATGGAAACAAAATGTTCCTTACCCAAGTGTGACCATTTCCATTGGAAATGCACATACAGAGCATTAATTAAATCCTCCTTTAGCATGACAATTCCAAAAGTGAAAGCTTTGAAGAGAGGCTTCACAGGCTTTTCCTGAAAAACAGGGAAAATAAAAAGTAAGTATATAAACAAATAAAATCTAACCAGACTCTTGCAAAACTGTAGAAGCCATTTTGACCACCTGGTCTCTAGAATGGATCCCAGGAAAACCAGGTGTGGGCAAATGTTCAATTTATGAAGAACTCTCCAAAAAAGCCTTTCAAAGGACACAGCTAAATATTTGTGGCCATAGTGACACAGTGAAAACTGATCTGAAGTCACTCTTCTTGTCTATTTAAGGCTATCTAAAGTTATACTGCTTTTGAGAGGGGACCATGGCCTTACTGCTGATGAGGGATTTAATACTGGGGGTATTTTTTGCACAATGCAAGATTTTCACAGGAGGATCATATCACACTTTTACAAACCTAAAATGGCAATGGAAATTCAGTATCAAAAAAGTGCATTTCAATCCTAAAAAAGCATTATTTGAAACCACTAGTCATTATCACATCCAAAATATTTAATTTCTATTATAAAGAAATTTTAAAATTGAGTCATTTACTCCTAACTTTCTTCACAGTGACAGCACCTAAATTTCTCTTCAAAATTACAGATGCCGAGTTACCACAGAATCCTTATTATTTTAATGTTACAATAACACAGATGATAGTTTTCTTAGCAGAAAGATAAAGAGATTACTGAATTCTAAACCTGAGATGGAAACAAATTTCTTACTTTAAATTGTGTCACCCTCACTCCACAGAAAGAGTGATTATGATCTGCAAGGGGGGGCAGTAAAGCCCTCCAGAAGCAAGCCTTTCATAACTTCACCATTTTTCACAGGCAAGTATAATTACAGTTTTGCATAACCATCTAATGAGAGGAAGTCCTTTCTTGCAGTGTTAATAAAGGACCTTGCATAACATGTTAACAAAGCAATGGCACTCTATGTAGGTAATGTCATTGTGTAATTAGCATGCTCATAAGATGACTTAAGATTACAGTTTATCTGAATCTAATAACTGCCTATCAGCTGCTTTACCATTCTGTCTTTTTCAATATATCTTTCCTCATGAATGGTTTGAGTATCCACCCGCTCTGTGCAGAAGCACAGAGGGAATAAAACAAGCCAGTAACAAAACAGAAACAAAAAAAATTAGTTTGGGAGCAAAGAAATGAATAAACATGGAAAGGAACCCAGTCTTTTACGTACTTAGACATGTATTTTAGGACATGGTATCACAAATATCAGTCTTTGCTATTCATTTCTAGATGGTACAACATTTGAAATGATATGACAAATGCTACTGGAAATTATACTGGTTTCTTCATACATGGTATACAAGTGGAGAGTGGGTAGAACTGGACAGTTCTCTAAGCCACTTAACAGGCTGCTTTCACGGGACACTACCCTTGGTTGGAACACTCAAATTCATTATTTACCAGCAGCCAGCATCAAGTCCTGGTTGCTTCTCCTCTCCTGTAGCAAGACACTCACAGGCAGGGTAAAGCAGAATTCACCAGTCTGGTAGCACAGCTGGACTAGAATCACCTTCCAGTTTCCAGTTCTGCAACTTGGACTTCAAAAAGTCACAATAAAGAAATAACCAGAAGTGCAAGAACTCAGCTTGGAACAATGTAATGTTGATACATGGACCACCATAGAGAAAATCTCTTTCTATCCCTTTTTCTCTGTCAGACTCAAGAAAGAAAGCCAAGGGAAGGCAAAAGTAGAGAATGATCAAGGATAAGTTTTGGCTTGGCATGTTCTTTATAATGTGTAAGTTTCAGAGCTGGAAGGGAGAGAAGTCACAGTTTTGGGACCACAAATATTCAAGCTCCTGAGAACACTGAGGATCTCAATGAAGACAGAAATTAGGCAAAGAGCACTCTATGCCTCCCAACTTAAAAACCATTACAAAATAACAAAAAAAATTACACGTAAATTTTTCCTTTAAAAGAAAACCAAAAAATCGCATCTCCCTGAAGTAGTAACTGTAAAACAAATTAAGACATTTCCAAGTATTTGCTAACCTACTTACAGGCATCATTGCTCCCTTGGGCCTTTGTAGCCTTACACCTTCCTTAACGGACTAGCTGAATAGGTAAATGGGTTATATCAGGCCAGGAAATCAATGTGTATACTGTGTTCTCAGCCCCAGATGAGCTTGTCGAAGCCATTTTATTATAGCTGGAGGAGCTGTATTGATCCCCCCGTTAACTACTCGGAGGTGCCGCGCAATCCGATGAAGATGCGTCCCGCCGTCCATCCAAATGCTCTCTCCCCTCAATAGCCCTAACAGAGTTAAGTGTGTGCAGATTGAATTAATTTAATGTTTGCTTAATCAAAACTGACCACGCTGGAGCCTAAATTCTATTAATTACTAAAGGAATCACACTAATGCTGTAACATGACGTTAGGCTGGAAAGGGCTTTATTTTACTATGACAAGAGGGAAGAAGGGTCATAGGGAGAATGGGGGGGAAAAGTCAAGAGTTGTTTCACAAAAATATTTTTTATTTCACATTTCCCAAACTGAGAGAGTTCAGACTTGCTTACTTTTTTCCTGAAATGGGGCTACTGTCAGCCAGCAAAATCTCTTTTTAGTGAATTGACAGGCACAGCAAGTTAACTTCATACTTGATGATGAGGAAGAAAGAAGTTGCAACATCATCCAGATTTATTTATGCAACAAAAAGTCTTCTCTTGAATGAAACCAGATGCAACTTCTCTAATTTCTTATTTCTATTTAGTCCTAAGGTTAGTATAATGGTTTTCTTAAAGACAGTCAGAAGTAATTCCTTCTTCACTGTCTAATAAGAAAAAAAAGTTTGCCGGATTTCCCACACATGACAGCAATGGGTTACAAGTAAACAGAGAAAGTAAATTAAACAAGTACTGTTTGCCACTAACTAAACAATTTTCAACAATATTATCTGGGCATCAGCCAGTGCATATATTGGGTTCAAATGCTCATGGAAAATTTAGCAGAGAAGCACAGGTAAGATTTTCAGGTAACTTTTCCCTAGGAAAAGCCTTAAAAACAAGGATAAGGGCATAGTGTTTTTTTTCTATCAGGTGTCCCTGATCATTTAAAAATCCATCACATTAAGTATTTCACAGAGGGAATGTCTCCCTTTAGTTGTCGTTTTGTTTTTTTTTCATTTTTTCCCAAAAGTAGTTATTTCATACAGAACTTCATGGTACTGCATTTTCTTAAACTGATTTTGCTGTTAAATTATCTGTCTTCATTTGCAACACTAGGTGAGTTTGGTTTTACCCTTCTTCCTAAGTGGTCTATAGATGAAAAGAGTAAGTTTTGTATGGGGACAAAATAATGCTGATTTGATTAATAAAGCTGTATGTTTACAAAGCACACACTGAGTGCTAAACAACAAACAGTAGCCAACTGCACAGATTAGCTACATATGAAGCATATGTTCTGGAACAATGATTTTATTTCAAAGAGAAGAACAGTCTGGGTTCTTTTCTTACACCCCAATTTACCTTTTCAGTTATGCTATAAAACATGTTCCTGATTTCAACCTTTGTTATGAAAAAAAGTTGAGATTTTTTTCTCACAGCAAAATAATTAGAAGAAAAAATATCTCTGCTTCTCATGGTCTTCATCACCATTATTTTAACTTAATGTCAGTTTTGAATTCAAGAGTTTCTTAGATACATTTTAATCTGAGCAGAGAGGTTTTGTGCAATCATATTAAACCAGAGAACTAATTCCATCAAAGAATAGAAATATTACTCCAAGAAACATTGTTCAGTAAAGAGTAACCAATGTCTCACTACCTGTAGTGCAAAGCTAAAGTAGATCCCAGAAAGGCAGGAACTTTCTCTTTCCAGAAGGTAAAGAGAAAATAATTTGGGGAATTTAAAAATTAGTTTTCCCTCCTTCTGTTAAAAGTCTCTGTGATGGCATCAGGAAGAGTTTTGCTGGAGAGATTTTGGTGCAATCATTGCCACTGTGTTCTACACGAATTGAACCACAAATTCAAAACTACCTGGGTGCTAAGCACTGGCTAAAACATTCTGAAAGCCAAAGTTATCCCCACAGAAAGGGATTCAGATTTGAGTCACATTTGAAAAGGATGCCTTTGGAGTTTCTCCTGCACCAAATCTTCATTTCACATTGCAAAGCAGACAAATTTTAAACATAGCCACAAAATATTTAAAATAAATAACAAAAAAAGCCCAACAGCAAACAACTTGCAAAATAAGACTGTCTCATCTGAGAGCAAAGGGGGAATTAATTTTCTGAATCATGTACATATGAATCATAATTTTTTCCCTCCATACTTTGCCAGTTACCAGCATTATTGATGTGGACAGTCCCTCAAGAAGAGGATCTTTTACAACTTAAAAACTAATACCTTATCAAATATCATAAATGAGCTTGAGGAGAAGAAGACAAACCCTATGGTTGATACAAGAATGATAACTGAGGAGTGAAGGTGCTAAAACTGCTAAGAAACATTTTGAGGTTACTGTAAGCATTTGTACTGTACTCAAATTTTAGCTCATATATTTATTTAATGCAAACCAAAATTCTCACCTTGCTTCTGAGATAAGAAAATTCCTTTTGCAAAATGATCATTTTCCATTGAAGTGCAATGTTTGAAATGTGCATTTCATGTCAGAGGTGGCTGATCTACAGAGGGAGCAGTGAAACCCAGTGTAATGAAATACTGTTTTTTTACAAGCCATACTTTTGCACAGCATCAAGATCATTCTGGGTTGAAACACCAGTAAAATGAAAAATTCTCATTACAATTGATTCAAACATGTCAAAATGCATTTTACCTTAATCAAACTACCCTGCCCTTCACTTTTCAAACATTTCTAAAACATAAATTATATCTCATATTACAGAAAGAAAAAAAACTGGCTGCTTTAAACCATAATCATTGCAAATTGCAGCATTGACACCTCTGAATTAAAATTGCAGAAGAATTCGCATCTAGGTTGTTTGAACCACTATCTACAGTCATTTGACATATTATAGGATCAGAATAATTTTAAGACGAATATAATATTCTTCCCCATGTATTTCATTAGCGAGGATCATTTGGATAAAAACAGAGCTCTATTTTTGAAGTCCACTGACTTGCCAGAGATAACTGTTAAGAGTTCAGTGTTTGTGGAATAACAAGCTCTGAATGACAGTGTTCTCTCCTATTTCTCAAGAGTACAGCTTTGTCATCTACCACTGTGATCCCAACAAAGAAAAATCCAGATGTCTGCAAATTAAAGGAGAGCTGGATGACATTCTGCTGTTAATGCTCAGCATACATAAATCACTGTAATAAGAGAAGATTGTTATATTAACCTTTGTCACGCAATTTTCTTTTTCTCTGTAAGAAATAGGAAAAACAACAAATTAGGTGGCACAATAATTCTATTTTGAAGCAGAATGGTGCAGAGAACTTTCATCCCCTTGCCAGTCACATGATTCCCACTTAGCTGGAATTTTATATGTGCCCTATAAGACATTAATAGTATGCACACATACTTCAACTGGTGTATTGCTAGAAAGATGGAAAACATCTTACAAATAAATCATCATTTTAAAGGAATAGAGACTGGTAGGCAGGAAGCCGTGAAATTTAACCTCTGCCCTACCAAAAATCCATCTTATGGCCACTGAAATTCTTTGGTTCCCTCTGTCACTTATCATATATGGGAAATGGGACATTAAAAATTCCATGTATTAAAAATGAATCCCCAATATCTGTGCCGATGCACCAGCCCAGCTGCTGCAACGTACAAATGTAAGAATATTTTCACACATGGGAGATGGTGGGATTTGAACACCCACCTCAGTGGAATCCCAGGGAAGAGTTAACATGTTCCATTGAAGAGACCCAGGAATATTTCAGGTCTCTGGTTTATAGAGCACATATGCAGAGGGTGTAAGATTAATGCTGGAAACTCATCCTCATGCCGCAGACCTGCTATTCTCCCAAAATGCTTTGTCTTGAAAAGTTCCAATTATAAATAAATAACTAGTGATCTAACCAAATAAACAGCTAAATAAATGGGTGCCCAAATGAGCTGCTTAACTCAGGGACGTGGTGTCACATGCAGCATCCTGGCATCCACCCTGGCTCCTGGGTTCTGCTGCAAGTTCCATCACCAGCTCACAAACTCTCTTTTTCAAGAGCACAATACTGACATGCTGGGTGAATAGAAAGGTTGAGGATTGAGCTTTCCAAGCTTAACATGTAAGTTCACAATCAAATGGCTTCAAAGGAAGATTCAAACTGGGTTTTGACCATTTCGGCATTGGGCAAGAGGATAGTTGAAATACTTATGTGAAATAAAACACGAAAATATAATAATTTGGAATTATTTGCATCATTTCAGTACATTCATCTTTCACAAAGTACTTTAAAGTGAAAATAAATATTTTAAAAGCCATATAAGCTAATCTTCACAACAGAGTACAGATAGACAAAGCTAATGTATTATCAACAATCTAAGAAAACCCAGGATACTGCTCTACCCTAGTTCATATGACCTATTTTGATTCATCTTAATTCTATTTTTTTCATTATCCCAACTGCATATCAAACTTGCATTCTGGTCCTTCATACAGTCACTTAGTCACTTCAAAAGCGTCCCAGTACATATCAAAATTAAGATGCAAGTAAACTTTTAAGAAATATAATGGGGAAAGGCACCTTTTAATTGAAAATCCTTCATATTTTTTGCAACAGAAGCATTTAGGAATCTAAGCACAATTTCAGAAAATCAGACACACAGTTGATGGTTTCAGTATGTTTGGAAATAATCTGGACATTCCCCAGGAAATATAGGCTTTAACTGAGGACAATTATTCTATGCTACTGGGATGTCACACTAATTCCTCTATGGAAAGGATAGCAAAAGTATTATGAACACATTCCCATGCTGAAAAGGATGAAGGATGGCTATATACTACTGCAGTGATATTTACGGTGTCTTTTCCATATCAAAGTCCCCAACTCCTAGGGAATGTGACCAACTCCAAAAAATCCTAAAGTCAGAGTTCACACTCTTAAAGCACTGCCTGAGCTGTTGCTGCACCCAAAGTCAATATAATTATAGTAATTATAATAGTTATAGACCAATTGGATCCACAGTTTTAGATTTTTTTTCTAGATTCTGTTTCTCTGACAAATACAACCAAAGCCAGCTATTTCAAGAAAATCGGGGTATACATTTGAGATCCCACTCACCACCTTTAACTATGGATTACAAAAAAAACCAACCAACCACAACACCAACAACAGCACAAATAAGGAGTTGAGATAATATTCCTAAATTTACCTTGATGGGCAACTTTCCATATGCATGGTAAGCTGACAGGCAGCTGCAGTACAACAGGAGCCATGACAGCGTGCAAGCTCCCAGTTCTGGACTTATCTTTCCATAAAGATAAATGTAAACAGGTGGGATACATCTGCTAAACTACACTGGAATTATCCTTTACTTTCTTTTTATTGCATCCATGTTACAAAATAGTACAGTTTTGCATGTACCTTTAAACTTCCTGACACATTTTCTCCTGAAATGTAATTTTTAAAGTATGAGTTGCAGAAATGTTTTCCACAGTCTCTTTCTTGCAGGAAACATAATGTACTTTATTTTCATGATAAGGGAAATGTAGAGGGGAAAACATGAAAGAAAAGAACAAAAAAAAAAGTTTTCACATCATCCTCCAGGAAGGCATCTTCTTGCTGCAGTCAGAAATTGCATCAGCAAGCTGGGCTTGCCTCTAAGCTGTCCCTCTGGAACAAGGGGAAAGGAAAGGAAAGAAAAGGAAAGGGAAAAGGGAAAAGAAAAGGAAAGAGCAGAAGAAGGAAAGAGCTGTGCAGCAATCCCACATAAGCAGGACTGCCCAACGCCACAGAAAGGTGAGTCTGCCTCCACCAGTAAATCATTCTAATTGAGTCTGGCTTCCCAAGTTACAGTGGTGCTAAGTATCAAGGTCTGATTTACTAAAAGTTCTAGAATTTTTATCCTTTCCTTTCCATTCCCCAGTTCACATTTCTTCATTATTTCAGACACAAAAGAAAATCTAAGCTTAATTATTCACCCAATTGTAGAATCCTTCAGGAGCATCAGGGTTGCATCACCATAAGGTTGGCCTTGCCCACTGTTAAATTTCAGAATGTAAAAGATTTTTAGCTGCTAATTGATGTTTTCTACCCAGAACAAAAGGCAGAGCTTCAATTCTAAGCCTGTCACAGTCTCACTGACTTTGAGGTTCCCAACATTCCAGCCTATGTTTTCATCTGCATTCCTGCAACTCCAAAGGTAGAAGAGGCACCAATTAAGGAATAACAATGAATCTCAGGAAAAGAGCTTTTTGACTAAGAATTAGCTTGCTGTCTTATAGTTCCTTTGTTGTTCTCTTTAGAAATAATTGACAAAAATTAGTTTGCAATTTGCAGCTGCATTATTTCAGTTATGATTGTTAACTCAGAGAAGTTTCTCAGCTCTGTGCTGAGCCCTACACAAGTTCATATAATGTTCTGAACTCAGTTTGCAAAAGACTGGTCCTCTAAAACTGCAGACAAAAAACAGTCATGTTAATGACGCAAAAAAACAGCCTATGCAACCTCTCCCATGATTTTGGTTTTGGTAACATTTATATCATTGTCTTCACCACAATCTCTTTAAAAAGGAAACATTTCAGTTCTGCAGGCACCCAGTACTAACTGGAAATATTTTTCCTGGAAAATTCAATACAAGCATTGAAGTATAGAAGTACAATTAATTATTTTTAAATTATGTTTTTCTCAGTCTCCATCGCTTCTTTGTGATAAAAACACAAATAATGAAAATGAGTAAGAAAGAAACTTGTACTACTTAAGAATTGACCAAAAAAAGAAAAAACAAACAAAAAAGTTTGGGAACACAACCAAAACACCAAACTCCATTGCACTTATTGCACTTGATGGTAGCCATACCCCATATTTGACTACAAGGCACAGGCCAGAGGAAGCCATCAGAACTGCAGGAGTTTGCGTTAATTTAAAAAAAATATAATTTGTATATCTGATCCCACCATTTTAGTCCAGCTATTCAAAACTGCACATTCTGTCAATTTGTAGTATACACATTTCGACATAGCTCCCTACAGGATCAGTAAAGGAAAAACACCCTTGCATCATTTACAGTGACCTTCCCTTTAAACATAAAAATTCTCCTTTTTTTCTGTGCTGCATATTAATTTATAATAGTGAGACAACAGTATCAGCTGTCCATTTAAGTTATTTTAGGTTCATTTACAGCCTGGTCCTTGAAACTCTATCTTTTAAATATCTCAAACATGTATATACTGTGTTCTGAAGAGCTTTCATGGAGAATGTTTATTAGTCACTTTGATCTAATTCATCACAAAAGAAACCGTCTTAAAGTACATAATGTTCTCCTAAGTGACACATGCTGAAGCTGTTATCCTACTTTTAACCCGTGCTTTCAAGGATCTGAACCCGGCCTTACGTGGTCTAAAACTTAATTAAAAGAATGCTGTCAATATCAATGTCAAAGTAACTTGTCACCCTATGAATGAGAGCCTCAGTCGATTTTTCAAACTGTGCCAAACTTTCGAAGGGCTCTTTCACTTTATAAATCAACTAGCAGCTTAGAATATCCTGGCAGCACCTTCAAGGAACGAATCAAAATGACAGGAAAAGAGGGGATAACAATCAAAGCTTGACTGAATACAGGTGTTTGAGTTTACAGACGAACCACAAATGCCTGGATCTTTGACAGCTGTTGATGTTATCAGTTATGTGCAGCTATTATTGGCTCCGGTCTTAGGGGCTGTAAGGCCTTTCCCTTAGCAACATCTCTGTGGCTGATAACATTTGGCTGAACTTTCAGATCTTAACCTCCCTTCTGACTCTTTGCAGTCAAACCCGCCTAAACTGATCAGAGGAAGAGACACGCAGTGGGAAGACAAGTAAAATATTATTGACTGGACTGTTTCATGTCTATTAGGAAGAAAGAGCAAGGGAGGGGAGAGCTTCCCAACTTGACAGGCTTCAAGATAATCAGGGAAGGAATCAAGGCAACAGAGTAACCCTTAGAAAAGTAAGAAAGCAACGGCTTATGAGAGGTCATTGTTCTACACAAGGAACAAACACGGGGTGATATTTTATTAGGCTCCAATTTGAGTTGCCCCATTTTAGTTCTTGCATTTTTTAGTGCTGCCGCTTAATGGGCCTAGAGCAATTTTATGGCACACAATACACTATTAGAGCTACTTAAGTTTTCAGCTTTACTTAAAGCGTGCACAGATGAGGAAATTGTTGAGATTCTCATCAGAACAAACTGTGCTCATGAGCATTTTCAGAAGAGTCACGTTTTTAAGCAGTTTTTAAATTCTGATTCGGCGCTTGCTATCAGTGTTTTCTGGGCCAACTTTCCCCTGTTCCACTAGCAGAAACCAGGCAAAAGCAAACTTCAGTAAACAGCATGAACATATTTGTGAAGTTGCTTCACTGGCAATGGCAATTACTCTGCAGAGCAAGACAGACTATTCAAATTTCTTTGTTCATCCCAAGCAAAGGCAGGAAGCTCCTTACACATCTATCTATACACATGCAAATCATCAATCTGATGACCAGATCAAGCTCATCATTTTAAGACCAATAAATTACTAGCCCAATGAATAAGCAATGTAACACATGGGGCTCTCTGATCTCTTCCAGGGATATAAAAGCAGCCCCAGAAACTTACAGAGCATCGCACAAATCAAGGTTTGGACCCCATACCCCAAAAGCTCCTGCTCCTCAGTGGAGCAGCACACAGTCACAGAGTGTTAACACTGCTCATGAGCAGGAGCTCCTCATTTGTGCTCCTTACAAAGCCCTCCTCCTTCAGAAATCCTTCTCCTTTCTCCTTCAAAAATCCCAGGTGGGTGCCACTCACGACACACTAGCTTGGGGTTTTTTTCAGCATTTTCATATTAAGTCTTTCTCAGTAAGTAATCCACCTTTTTAACACTAGAAGTTTTGATCTTTCATTGTGTAATATGCCTACTTTTTGCCAAACACACTGTAAATCCCACAGGAACACCCTGCTGAACACAGTATGTGTTATTGCCATGCCATATCACACAGCACAGATCATTAAGTGACATCCTTATGACAGTAACAATAATAATTGAACAATGGGAGGAAAAGACATAACTGAAGACAGTGTTGCAAAAACAAAAAAAGATTTGAGAATTATGCTGCATGATATTTACAGGAATAAAATCTTTTTTGATTACTAGCTTTTGAAACAAAACAGTGCCGTTATACACGAGTTTCATCCCCAAATACAAACTCAGAGGTGTAGACTGCATCTATAGACCAGGCCCTGATACACAGAAATTATCAGAGATACCATGACCTACATTACCAGACTGACATTATACCTTTTTATTAATAAAAATCAAGAAATAATAAGTCCAGTTTACCTTTTTAAAGTAATTTAAGAACCTAAATACTATTACAGTTTAAGTTTATAATTCTGTTTTTAAAAATCGTGTTCAGCCATGAAGATGTCACCATTTTAGCCATCAAGTAAAGGTCACATCGGCATTCAGGATACAACTTAACTATTCTTTTTCATGCTTTGACTTTGAATCTTTGCATCTGCACTTACATGGAGGTAACTGCTAGAATCATAATCATATATTTAAATTAGTCACTAGGAGAAAATTAGAATGTTTTGGAAGAAAATTAAACCTGAATGTTTCAAGAACTCATAATATTCTTTAGACTTATAAATACTAGCCATAGAACCTAGAACAATGCTAAAGTGACAAATCATACAAATTAATTACTGAATTGTGAATAACAAATATTTCACAATAAAGCACATAAATACTTGCCATAGAACCTAGAACAATGTTAATTAATGTAAACAGCCCACACACTCATGAATTCACTGAAAATTCAAAAAGCAAAAAAATTATTGCTTTAACATCTCCCTATGTATGTATCTGAGAATATATTCTCAATATTAGCCCCAATATATTATAAAATTATTAGAAAAAAATTTTAAAGTCAGTAAACTAAGGAATTTATGACAAACATTGTCATACACTGGCCCTAATTCCATGTAAGACAGCAATTGAGACAGAACCCTTTAACCCATTTTTACATTCTTGCCAGATCTTGAAATTGGAAAATCCAGGTGCCAGCTAATTCACACACCACATGCAGCAGCTCCAGCATGTTCTGCTCAGAGCTCTGCCTGCCCCAAGCCTGATCTGCATCAGTGCCCCACAGCAGCTCCTCTTCCAACCCTCACCCAACCCACCCAGGGCTGGAGAAGCAAACTCTAACGGGGGGGGATGTTTTTGTCAAATAGTGAAAGGCATATGGTACATGGTCAAACCTATTTCATTTTGTCATCACTTTTGGTACCCTCATCTTAGTGTTCGAAAATTTCAGATTGCAGTTAAACAGCTGATTTGGCCCAGAAAAGTAGAAGTTGGGAAAAGGGGTTCAATCTCAGGAAACATAAATTATAACATTTATCTGTGGTCCAGGAGAAATTACAGAACTATCCCTACTATCATTATGTGATAATGCTGATAAAATTACATGAAAATTTGAGCTCTTGCCTAGGAAACTGATATTAATATGTTTTACAGTGTGTCTTTTATCAAGAAGCCCTTAAAGAACAACAGCCAATGACAAAATTGAAGCTCTTTTTAGGCTGGAATAGTGATATTATGAAGCACATACTTTTCTTATTACTTGCAAAAAAATAATCCATATTTATGTGAGGAGAGTGAAATTTATGATGTTCAGGTACCCAATATACTTTTGTATTACTGATTTTTTGAATGCTGAATTTCTCCTTCACATCTTAAGAAGGGATTTATAACCCATCAGAATGTCTAAAATGTCAGAAGTAAACAAGGTTTTCAAGGTAAAGATGCACATACTTCTCCCTAGCTTCACTTATACTGTTTTTTCCCACATTCTCTAAAACAACTCTGTCCTTTCTGGATTCCTTCAGTCCAAAAACTGCAGCATTTCTGCCCACATCACCAGTTTTATCTTGGTACCTCAAAATTCCTTTGACCATTTTTAAAATTTCCTTCCTTAAACTTCAGTCCCAACACATCATATTTCACATACAGACAATTACCCCAGCCTTAAATACACCAGTTAAATTTGAATTTCAGAAGAGAATTCTTGTTACAACTTTAACTGCAGAGAGGCCATCCTGCCTTCTTAGTACTTTTATCCTTAAGTCAGCAGCATTTAGGACAGCACTTGTGGTGAGAGCTCATTTGTACACTGCAGCATCGTTATGAAAGCCTTTTATCCTCAATCATTCAACCAATCCAAAAATGGAGAACCATCTTCAAGAAACAAGCCCTAATAAATCTCTTTCATTTCCTTTTAATTTTAGGCAGATAAATGTTACACATCCTGATTTGAAGGCTCTCTGGACATGAAATCGCTCTCTAAAAAGTCAAATAGAATTTAACCCTATTGTAGCTAACTCAGACCTCCTTCTGCATTCAGATGTTCGTTTCAAAAGCCCATGGCCAAAAAATTAAAGTACACAGTATAATTAATAACAAAAGGAGTTTGCAATATTTAACAGAATTCATTTCATCCTCTTCTACCACACATTGGAACAGTCTGACCTCTGACACAAGATCATCTTCCCAGCCATAATTTGCAAAAATCAATGGCAAGGTCTGTAGATGTTACATTATTTTGGGAAGAATCTTGACTAGTAAAGGAAAATATGAGATTACCTCCTGAAAAACTAAGATTATAGTATAATGTCAACAGTAATATCCTTAAGCAATTTGGTCTTTGACCAAAAGAACTTCAGGAGACAGAGTAACCAAAGTAAATGTAACTACTAAAGATGCAATGCACAGTTCAGAGAAAAATATCTAGTCCTGTCCCATAAAATACAATCATGCAACAGCAAGGTGACAGTGGTCCTAGAGTTAAACAATTTCCTTTTCCAATTTCATTCACTTTTCAGTGAAAAAAAAAATGAAGACTATTTTTTAAAATTTCAATGAAGGAACCAGGAAACAACTCCATTTTTATGTTCCATTTTTACTTCAGAAGGTGGTAAAAAAGGTTAAACAATGGAGGACAGCACTATTGACATTTTGCTTTCTGTTATTCCCCTATTCAATTTACTTTCTTCTAATGAAAAATAGGTGAAAATTGTGATTGAATCTACAACATTCTCACACTAATCCAACCCCAACATTGCACCATTTCATACAGATAACAGACACACCTTTTTTCCTCACAGAAGGTGAGGTGACGAGCTATTGGTGCTGCCTCTGATGGTGTCTGTGATAGCAGACTAATCTCTGCCATCAGTTAAAGTGATTGCCATTAAAATCTTTATTAGCAATTAGCATTACTGCTTGAGTTTCAGTTTTGCCTCTACTTACTGAAGAAAGCAGGGAAAGGCAGCAGTCCAGTGAACACCAGTGGATTTAAATGGAATATCAATTAAAGAAAAAGGTAAACATTGCAATGGCCCAACACTGTACATATGAGCAGCAGCAAGTTAATGGAGAGGAAATCTGTACCTGAGGAAAAACTGGCCTGTTGTGTTTTAAGGGGAAATTTTTCTCCTACAGCACTATTACTCATTTCACTTCTACAACAGACATTTTCTCTATTCATTTTTCCCACCTCATGAAAGCTAATGTTGAATTCCCAAAGCTATGATCATCAGATATATACAAAAAACCCAGCCAAAAAAAATCACTTTGCTACACACACCTAGCAAGTCTTATGGTTTCAAACCTTTGCAAAGTACAAATGTAGTCCTTGTGTGCACAACTGTGCAAACTTGATGGATATTTCTTGTAATAAATACAGAAAAAAGTTACATCAGATGTAAAGTCCTCGATTTCCGTGGATTAAAAGACTTCATTGCAAACTATTAGCATGTTGTTTAAAGTTAACTTGGGTTAGTTTTCAATTGTGCTTCACTGTCAAAAATGTACATTTCTTGCAAGTTGACCTGCTTTAAAAGAGGAATTTCTTCTTTTTTCTATATCCTATCCCTGTGCAAAACACACACTCACCCTCACCAGGATGCACCATATAGTTATTCCCAGTTTCAGAGTTCCAGTTAGTGTTACAACATTGCATACTGCAAATGAAGTCTACAACTCCCAGCTGATTTTATACAGAAATTCAAGCTACAGAATGCAGTGCTGGAATGAGAGATAGAAAATAAGGCTCTTAGGATCCATTGCTTTTTTCCTACACACACATTGACCTTCCCATGCAAACTGTGAAGTGCCCTACAGGTCTGCACCCTGCGGTCTCCAGGTGAGCCAAAGCTCAGGTCACACAACTGCAACTGTACTTCTAAAGGAAATTTTATATATTGCTTTTTAAATGTAATTGATAACAAGTAAAGAATTTGGATTAACAAAGAATTACTTTTTTTTCAGAAAAGCATGTTACTTATTACTTAAAGCTTCAGTAAAATTCTATTCTGAAATACTAGCGAATTCTACGATTTTCTGTCACCCAAACTTCATGTTTATGTAGATCATAACACAGTTATGCAATCAGCTGGCCCACGTCAGCCTCTGGATAGTAACAAGGTCCTCTCCAACCCTTTGGCTGCTATCAAGTATGCAGAAGTTAAATGCACAGATGAAAAAAATTTGTCTCAATTTCATATTTCTGCAAAATGGTAATTTTGTACTTAAAATGTACAAGATGGATGTTCAGAAATATAGGCTGAAAGCCTAAATTATACTTGGTCATAATTTATGTAGTACAGTCCCAAAGAGATACAAAAAAGGCAGAGCATAATTTATCTGTTGGAATCAGAGATAGCTTTGCTAAAACTCCCATTTATTCTATCCCCCACAGTCTTACCCAGCCTTTGTCCTTAGGGCGCATTCTATTTAAGCTTTCCATATTGCTGTTTGATCACATATCGTAGCCTATAATTTCTCTATCAGCTGGAGCAAATTCAGCTCACAAAAATTGTGATCTCCATCACAGCAAACACTGCATTTCTAAGATACAAAGTATTTGTAGCAATACAAAACTGTTTGCATGTAAAAGGTCTGTCAGGGGAACACGCACTGGAATTTTGAGCACAATACTGTTAGAACAGAGGTACCCAATACTTTGAGAGTGGCTTCACTGTAAAGAACCTAAAGAGAGAAATAGGATGTGATGAATTTATCATCAGGCACAGCTCTGTCCATGGAAATCTCATGCAATCTCACCAAAGTCAATGGGACTAACCATGGCTCATGCCAAACCTGAATTTATGTTCATTTTTAAAAATATTTCATTTATGACAATAAAAAAGTTTAAAAGCAAGAATGAAATGGAAGTCTGATGTGGTACATGTAGGAAAAGCCTGGAATTATTCTGTCTAGCAATAGTTTTTACAAATACACTTTGATGTAGCAAATTAGCTCAAAATTCAAACCAGAAACATCCATGTCAATTAAGAAAAACCTCTTTAGCTCTAATACTTCAGTTTTGGTTTGGTTACTCTGTCAGAACTGGTCAGGACCTCTTTGCACAGAGGCAACATAAAACAGCATCTTTTTGCACCAACACTATTTTTTCAATATCCAGAGATAGTTTTTACCTTGTTTGCATTGAACCAACAGCTCAGAATGTTAACAGACAATTCTGTTGCTGCAGCTGACAGTGCCAACCTTGCAGTGAGACAAACTGTGGTTGCACTGACTTGGGCTCATTAAATATTTCCATGGTTCTTTTAATCATTAGTATTGCTATCATAAATATTCAGATGTTGACAATGTATTTTTCACAATAAACACTATTCAGCTGCAGATTGGCTGAATTCCAATTAGAGTGCTTCTATTTTGCCTCCCAAATTTCCCCTGAAGAATATGATACTTCTCATTTTTTTCCTTTGCTTGAGAGTCATTTTATCCACTGCTTCATAATGGATTTATGGTTTACTACAGACAGGTTTGCATTTACATTGTCTTATTTGTCACAGATTAATTTAAAACACAAAAGCTCTGAACTCTGGAAAACTTCTGCAGAGTCACAATGCACATGAAACATGAACCAGCAGCTTACAGGCACCCCTGGGTTCAGCTCAGACACTAAAAAAGACTTTTCCACTTAATATTTACAAGCCGCATTCTTTGCCACATTTAATGGAAAGCATTAGGAATAATGGACAGGTACTTTACAAATTGTTTTGCTTTGCCTAGGGGTGAAGGGGGCTTTTTTTTTGATCAAAAAAGAGCTGCAGTTTAATTTAAACTGAAATTGTGAAATTGCTTCCATTTGGGATGTTTAAGCAAAAGAATCAAAGTAAACTAAGCAATTTCACATTTGTAGTTAAAAATCGTTGTAAAACACTCAAAATATATTTCTGAGTCTTTATTCTGCTAAGAAGGGGAAGTCAATTATATGTACTGCTCTAGTCATAAGTACCTAGCACTATTCTTGAGTAAAAAGTTGATAATACCTCAATTTTTCCATCATTCCTGGTTAGCTGGAAGTTCTACCCATATGAATAAAGATGAGCTGACCTCAGTTTTTCCCATCCTCTGTATTTCTAAACTGCAAAATAGAAGTGTACCTTGTGTGGCACTGCAGGTACTGCAAAAAGCTGCAGTATTTCAATTTGTTGCAGGAATTTGAGGAAAAGATAAAATGGACAAAGACACAAAGTGATCCTTGGCTTCCCTGCCCAGGATCCAGCTGGTGGGGAAGCTTTGCCTTCATAGGGATGTCAAGACTTGAGTTTCACACATCCATCTAAACTTCAACCTTATTTAGACCAACTAAAACCTACCATTCCTACACACAAGAAGCTTGTTCAGCTGGTGATTGCACCTCAACTAATCCAACCATGTTTCCCTAAAACTTCTTGATACTTCAGCCACACAGCAAACGGGGACAATACACCCTGAGCAGCCACTACACTTGAAGATTTTTCAATTCTGAATCTCACTAAAAGCAAAATAAAATTAAAATCCCAATGACCTGTTGGTAGTTTGCTGCCAATAATTGTCTGACATTTACTCTTGGTGAAGTTGCTGCTTTCAGCAGTCCAGGGCGTTGAGAAAAGGAAAGGAAGGACAGGCTGAGGTTCTCCATGTAGAGTCAGGCATTTAGGAGCATTGAAAAAAATATGACTGCAGCTTTCCTTGTATGTTTAAAAATTACAGGGTTGTTTACAGATGGTTTCTGAGCATAAAATCCTACATTTATGGAAAATCCCAATAAAGCGAGAAATGTGCAATAAAATGACAATTCATAGGAACAGAAAAGGGATTTCAACAATTGTCACGTGTACAGGCATATGAAGAACAGCAGTATCACTAAGTAATTTGTACAGTAGTTTCATCTCAGGGCTAAGCATTTTAAATGGAAAAATTCACTGCAAAATAATTTAGCTGTAACCAGAATTACAAATTCAAGGACTATAACTCACAAAATTAGATTGTGAATCATCTCACTTGCCTTACAAACTGCCTAACACACAAAGGCCATCACTTTCTATACATTAATATCTGAATAGGAGAGGTAAAGGTTGCTTTGGTCTGATAGTTTTACATTCATGCCTGCCAGTGAAATATTGAAGTTCCCTCTGTGTGTGTGTTACTGGTATTTCTGACACAACCAAAAATGAACAAACACAGAATATAAACTATTGTGGAGATACTGTTTTCCTGTTGAAGAAACATAGTTTAAGTTTTAGTCATTTTCTCTTTTCATGGCAAAAATTTGGTGACATAAAAAGAAGCCCAGGTTGTGAGGGCTGTTCTTAGAGTGATCGCTTATAAAGGAGCTCAGCCAAACAAAAGTGTATCTGGAAAATTGTGGATTTTCAAAGAGCTTCAATGTCACCAGCTTGATTTGAGGGAAAAAAACTTGAAGTTTCAAAAATTTATTTCCTTGGTAATGGAGAATCGTTACACATATTAATTGTTTATTTTAGCAATCAGCAGGAAAAGAAGTCTGGACTTAGGAATTAAGCTTCTGAAACCTGAATTCCAGGTTTCATGACAGAATCAGAAGATAAATTAAAAAATACACAGACAGCCTATAATATGAAAATTTGGATACATAGGGTCCTCCTAGATCTTCAGAAAAAATAATTAAAAAAAAATTGCAGAAGAAACATCCACACAGAATCACATAGATACATTTCAGATTATGAAATTGTCCTATTCTGAACCAGTATATGAATGTAAAGCAGTTTGGGCTACATGAAAGTTCTACCTGCTCTATGTAGGACAGTGGTGCAACCTTCTCAACCTGAATGCAAGAAACTACTCCAGTCAGTTCAGCTTTCTGACTCAGCTTCCTCCCTTCATACACGGAGATTTCACAGATCTCCTTGGAATAACACTTCTTTGCCTTTCCCAGACTCAGTGAGGCTGATCAGGGAATGGTACACTATTCACCATGATGGGAGAGCAGCCTTCAGTGGAAGAAGCTCTTTCTGCTGCAAAAATACAAAACCAGAAGACCAACATAAGGAAGCCATTTCCCAACTCCAAGGCCGAACTTGTCATTGAAGTGTAAAATCCTAGACTCATCATCATCCTTCCTGTGAGAACTTCAACAGCTCATTTGTAGATTTTTGGCATTAGATATCACGTATGGTTTTGAGGGGATATTTTAAAAAAAATTTAATTGGTTTAGCATCAACTTTTCTTCATTTTAAGCTATCGATATTTGGCATTAAATATTAAATGGAAACGGGAAGGGCTCATCTGGGCAGAGTTATAACTTTGGCTCCTTCACAAACAGTAGAATTCTCAAATTTCCCCAAATAACTTTGGCAAACAACCACAACCATTAGGGTTCTTAGGGCTGTTTATTTCATGGGGTTGGGGAGGGGAACTGGGAGAGCTGAATCTATAAAAACATTTCCCAGGTCCATTAAGCACCTGCATTCTCCATGTCCTTTATTTTTAGAATGCAACAAGGGACTAAGAAGAAATAATATCCATATCAGAAATAAATATCCACTGATAAACATTCAAATGCTTCCAACTGGTTTTTGTTCTGTTCCTTTAGAAAAAAAATAGCCATTTCATAAAGGTGTTACAAACCAGCTAACTGATCTTTTTTATTTCAAAATTATTATGGGAGGTAAATTACTTAGGACTCTTTCATTTGACTAAGCTATACACTGGATTTTCACTAGTACCAGCAATATAGGTCCTCTGCCTCAGATTTTCACTTGAAATGAATTTTCATTTAAAATTCTCTTGCAAAAACTGTGCTTCTACATTAAAATAGCAGGCAAAGCATTTCAGATTTCCAGCTCTGATATACCAAGGAAAAAATTTGTTGACAAGGAAGTTTTTGAAACATGGAAAAAGCACCTATATCAATCCATCGAGGAGACTCAAAAGTATAAAAGTTGCTATGGGGACTGTTCACAACACTGAGACAAAAGGGAAAGTCAAGCCTCAAAATGCAAAACGAGGGGGGTCTTGCAAACTGTGCAATTATTCACCAAGCAATCCATACCCTAGTGAGTAAAATGATCCAAAACATTTTAAATATCCAACTGAGCCCAAATCATAACAGGTAAAGGGAAAACTCTTTGGAGAAAGGTTCTCACAGAGAACATTCACCTGCTCAACATTGTGCCTCCTTTACAAAGTAGGACTCAGATTTAGATGCAGAAGTAAGGAAGTCTCCAGATTACATTGTCTAAAACCTAATTTTATTGACCTAAACACCTTTTTATTTTCATACTTAAAAGCTATTTTCTAAACATCCCATGGAATTAGCTTCTTTTGCCTCAAGAAACAATACAAATAAATCAACAAGTAAGCTATGTCCACCCTTAAGACCTTCTACTGCTCATTCATTTTAATCAAATTTCCCATATTCTTTGACTTTCAATCCCTCATTGCCTTGAGCTATGCATTGCAGCTACTCATGACATACAAATGTTAATTTTGTTCAAATTCAAACACAATAGAGAAGAGCCCATTTTAAAGACTACTTTGCAAACATCACACTTAAAAGAACTGAATTAAACAGACTACAGAAAGGAAAAAATAAATTCATTCAAGTGGATCCCTGTGTTAGCTCTGTCAAATGATTTTCAGGCTCTTCAAGTCTAAAACACTGATTTCTTTCCTTGAAACTTTTAACAGCTGCATATTCTATTAAAACATACATAGAAAGAACTCCTTTAAAAATAAACCAATTGTGAGGCATCCAAAGAACCAATGATAGCAAACTTCATCCATAGTAATTAAGGGTAATCCCCGTGACAGCAGACACACAGCAGCTGTGCAGCAGTTAATGATCCTTTTTGTTCTTCTTTTGTCATTTTTAATATTTATTTTATTCAATTTCCCTTCCTTGCTTTTAAAAGAAAAAAAAAGTTAAGGGTATAAATTAAAAGTGTAAACAGCTATTTTGTTGGAGAAAAGAAGTGGCAAGAAGTTCTGCACTTATGGTCTGCATCGGTGATAAAATAAACTGTGTTCCACACTGAGTTTGCAATAAAAATCTCAGGTTTTACTTTCTCTTAGATATGTGACCACCAATACTTTGCAGTCACTAATCCAAATACAGCATCATTGTGGTCATCATTTAACCAGAGATCTCCTGCTGGGTCTTGCTGCTTATGTCAGATTTGCAGCTACATAAAAACTCCCGGAAATCATATGGCAAGAACTTAAAAGAACATAAACAATTTGGTGACTGCAGCAAGGCTTAGCTTCCAAACAAGGTCTGCTCCACCTCACGCCTCAGGATCATTACATTAATTCATAAAGCAAACAAGGTGCAATGAGACCACTTCCATCTGAGATGAAACAAAGTTCCCCCACATCTCATCTCACAAACTGCCATCGCTTAATCAGATCAAAAAAATCCTCTATTAAAAAAAACTTTAAATTCCTTGGATCATTCAACATCACCCCTATGGAATGCTTCTAACACCACAGGCAAGTCTGTTATTCTGAGAAGCCTCTCATCACCTCATATTTTCTACACTGCTAATTTCACTTATTTACTTTATAACTGATTTAATAAACTTCCTTTGTTTCTTTTTCTTCTGTATATTCTTATTTAATTTTTCTAGAAAGATTTGCTTTTTCTGACAATGTGATTCCCAGAGAACATACCTGTTCTTCCAGAATACACATGCAGGCCCCCAAATGTGTTTCTAACTAATGAGAGGGTTCTGACAGAGAATGAATTCTGTCCAAGTGTGCATTACTTTAATATCTGTGCATTCTTGATGCCTCAAGGTGCAAAATCTTCAGCCTTTTTTTAATAGCAAAGCAACAGCAACTTCCACCAGTGAACACTAAAGTGAATCTATTGTGGTTTACTGTCAATCCACCTTTTTCAAGCAGGTAAAACAAAGATCAAGTCCCCACATTAATTCATTTCAAACCCACTCTCTAACATTGTCACTGGGCATGGAAGAATTGTCAAGAGGAAAAAGCTTTCTTGCAAGTCACAAAGGTACTGTACATTTATTATAACTAGGAATGTGATCATCATAAATTAACTATCAGTAATCATGACTTTCTTTTTAATTGCTTCTGACTAATGCCAGTTTCCAAGGCATTCTCCATGCACTTCCAGTGGTTGACTGCATTGTTGGATACACAAGAAGAAAAATCAGAACTACGGTTGCAAGGGGGGAAAAAAATAACATGAATATTTAGACCTGATCTTGAAACACTGGACCTGTTTCATATGGCTTACACAGCCTATCTTTTAACCCTGAACATGTTAAGTATCAGTTCTTCCTCTGGAGACTTGAAGATCTAGGGTTAACAGCCTTCTGCTTTAAAAATTCATTGAGGTACAAACAAATGGTATTGCTTCCAATGCATATGCATTGCACCAAGCCAAGGGAAAAAAAAACCACGTTACCCCCTACAGGATACTTGGCAATTAACTCCAGCTATGTCAGCAATTTTTTGAAAAATTTCCTAAACATGAGGAAATCTCATCTTCACCGTATGAAAGACAAAGCTACTGCAGTGACTCTTCCATGCATTACAATGTGTGTGTCTTACTTCTTAACCAAGCCGCTAATCACGCAAATTATTGCAACTAATTACATCTGAAGGTCTAATTAATTCTTTCAGTACCACATCATTTAGTACGCATTCACAACACAGCACCTGTTTTGAAAATCCTTGCAGTTAATTTGTTTATAAACAAACACTATTTGCATAAAATGTTTAATGAATGGTTTAACAGTTAGTACAATACTCCAGCTTTGTCTTAGTAGATTTCAGGTCATCGAAGGCCACAATAAATTAATTTTAAACTATACAAATTAATTTAAATAGTATGTGTGAATTTCTCATTAATAAAGAAAACATTTCTAACATGTTAATTAATATCTCTGTAACAGGCCAATTACTGTCTGTACAAGTGCATCCTACAGTCAAACCCAAAAGATTTTATAGGGTTCTACTCTAGTGGACTGAAATATTCCAACTCACACGTACATGGGACACATGTACAAGTCACAGTGGTATTCAGAACTTACTTTCAGAAGTCAGATAAGTTTCTTTTATGCAATTCATTAGCATATTTCAATATTTTTATCGAGTATTTTAAAATCCACTTGGTCACAGTGGTATTCAAAACTTACTTTCAAAAATCAGATAACTTTTTTTATGCAAGAAATTAGCATGTTTCCATATTTCTATTAAGTATTTTAAAAAACATAGAAGACTGATAGTACTTATGTCACTTCTGTATGGAAGATTTAACTGATTTAACTACACCTTCTCTTTATTATCCCTTTATGCTTGATAATGCTCTTTTCTTGCTTTATTAATAAATAATATTTTATGCCATTACATGTTCCTTAATAATAAGCATTCTGATTAAAGGATTAAAGCTTGTGTGCAGTGCTCTGACTCAGAAGTGTTATAATTCTCCATATACAATAATGTGTCAACCTGCTTCATGTAGAAACTAAAAGAGAACATTATTTCTTGCTATCAAACATATTCTTTGCATGAACTATCATTGAAATATGTTTATAGTCCCAAAGTTTGTTTCTGATTTGCAAGCATTTTCACATTTGATAAGCACCTACTGTAAATTTACATTCACTCATGAACTATTCTTGTGCTAGGAAGCTAAGAATTGTAAAATATATTTATATCCTTACCCTTGTGTAGTGTTGCCCCTTAATGCATGTTTTGATGAATACACATCATTGTACGACACAGCACTAGGTACAGGAGTATCTGTTTCAATAGGGCAAATAAGGAACAAGGGAACTAAAACCAGTGCTCATTTGCTTTTGAATGTGAAATTTACTGTGACTGTAATCACATACCCACCTCAGCCAGACAGTCAACAACAAAATCACTCAGGGAGACCAAGAGCCTGTATTTGCTTCCAAAAACACTCTTAAGTATGCATAATCTAATCTTTTTACAGCACTGTTTGCTGTTTCAGAAGTAGGGATTTGCCAACAAGTTTCAAAAGAAAAACTGGAAGCATGATCAGGGACATCACACTGTGAGAAACATCTATGGATATATGATAATCTGAATACATAAAAACTTATACTGGGTTACTGACCTAACATTGGTTAGTTAAGAATAATTCTAATTAATTTCAACAGTAGGGGTTTGTTTATTTGTTTTTCAACAGATACTTTCACTTTTTTACTCTTTAAAAAGTTTCCTAACCTGCAGCTATCACTTGTGGAGTTCTAAAAACATGACTAAGAGACAGGATTTATTCCAATTCCTAAAAAATACAGAACACTCAGCATGTTGACACCAACATCAACTATTATTCATAGACCAAACCATCTTAGCCAGATCAGAATTTTAAGTGATGCAGACTGGTGATGTCAAAGGAGCAAGAATTAGTTATACTAAAAAAATGTGGCCTATCTGATTAATGTTCTGCTAAGTGCTCCTCAATCCTATCCATTCTCTCCTCGTGTCTCAGATGGTACAACATATAGCTTGATTCAATTTAGCATGAGTTATTTTTAAGACTTATCAAACATGCCAAGTGAAAGAATAGTTTTGTACTTTGCTGTTACACCTTTCTTTCCCTTTACAGTACACAGGTTATGATTTGCAGAAGCATTTAAAGTCTTCTAATGAAAACAGCTTATAAACAATTTTTCTAAGAGAATTCTTAAAGTTTTTAACATCCTTTCCCCCATATGAAAAATTTCTTGCATTTCAGAGCTCACTCCCCCAATACATAACACCTGTATAGCAATTAATTAAATCTACATTCTCTATATCCCATTCCCATAATTCTGCATCTGTATAGGACAGAGTAAAACCAGCAAAACATACACAAGTATTTTCAAAATACTGAAGGGAGATAATCTTGCTGGTTTAAATGAAGAGCTGAAGGGAGTTACTGTTTGCTGATGAAGACGAACATTTTTGTCTACACGGCTTGGTTATGTTCTGTTCTACTGTTGTAAGAGTTAAAGAACCTTGAAGATTTGATATAAACAAGACAGAATTTTAAAGTCAAAGATAAGTTACTCAGGCAGCTGTTGAAGAAAACAAGGCCACAGCTAAACTACAAACAGTGTTAGTGCTGTGTCTAACTTAATAAGTTATTTGAAATATCCCATGCACTGATGTCCAAACTATTCCAAACAAACTTCCCTCCTTTCTCTCTTCTCCCTGAGCAATGGTTACACTGTACTCCTGAGATGGCTCTCCTAACATTAAGAATTGCTGGTATTTCACAAATAAAGGAGATCACCATGTGAAAAATTATCTTTTAAAATGGAGTTTAATTTGCATATAAGGAACAGGAGATTTATGATGAGCAACACAGCGCAGCACTGCATCTGCCTAGTATCAGTCGTAATTTAGATTGTTTGTGACCGATCTTAAATTCTAAAGCATGGAGAAGATGAAGTGCTCTGTTGCTGTGTTATTGTCAGGAGTCTAAGACTTACCAGAGATTTATTAGTAATCTTATCACAAACATGTCTCAAGTTTTTGCTTTTAATATGTGCCAAGCTCCTCTGAGGAATTTTCCTCACTGCAATTATATTTCTCAATGCATGCATTCTGAAGCTTAGTTGATTTCCTTCCCAAAATAAAGCGACCTATCATTACACTACAGTAGCTCTGCTACATTTTTCCTCTGCTACTTAATAATCAATGTATTCATCATTAAAATCTGAGCCCTGAAGCAATGGTTTTTAGCATATTCTAATGACTAGCGACTTGCAAATTACATTGACCTTTCATGTACATTCTGTAAGCACCTTGTTCTAATGTGTACTGTATTTATAGTTTGCCAATACAAACTAGCCAAAGATTGGATAATTACTGTAATCTATTAGCTCGATTGCTTTCCCTGCTCATTTGTAGCAGGTGCCATGTAGACCATTTTCAAAAGCTGGCCTATCTTTCATCTCCTGCAAGCCCAGAAAGTAAGAAATGCTTCATCTTCACAATATATACACTCACTAATACATGAAGAACACCCCATCTCAACTCAAGGATATTTCAGAAATAAGGAATCTTCTTTACTATTAGTGTCATAATGCTATTTGTGACTGACAAAAAACACAGCTCCCTGAGTGTAAACTTTGCTTGAAAAATGTCAGGCCAAGTTCCATTTTCTGCCCCTTACCCTGACTTCCAAATAGCATTTAATAGGAACTGCTTACTTCTTTTCTTAGAAGAATAAAATGACACTTTTCTTAAAGTACAGAACTTTTTATTTGTTTTAAGCTACAAGTAAACGTTTCAAAGCAAGCTTTAAATGCTTTTTAAAAAGGCACACAGTTGCAACTTAAGAAACACTACATGGAAGTATTAACTCAAGTCTCTGTTCTTTCTGTTGACAGTCTATTTCAAGACAGTTATGGATAGATAACATTACAGACACTGGTAATTAAAACAACACTAATTTTGTCTCAGTGGCTGCGCTTTGTTGTTTGAAATCATCTATCATGGCCTTCATGCTTCACACAATGAGGAGACATTTGTCTCCTCACATTCTGCATGGTCAACACTTTTGCTAATATCCCAGCATACCTGGGTGCTGCTGCACTGTTAAAGAGGGAGTGAAGCTTTTTCCCACCCAAAAAAGAGCCTATCAAACAAACTGCTTTGAATGTGTACTTTGAGAAATTGGCTATTTTGGTTTTCTGTTTTTCAGAAATTACATTAATGTCTTTTCTTTAAAATGAATTAATACCTTTCTTCATTGCCTCTTAACTGAGACAGCATCAGTTTAGCACAGAAACCTCTGTGCAGCACAGGAAAAAAGATATACTGACTTATAAACATATATTCAGAAAAAAAAAAATGCTTGAAATGCCTGGCCCCATATACTACTGATTATTTTGTATGCATTAGTTTAATTGATTTATGGACACTAAATTTTTCTTCCATGTACTTCTTAATATTCTTAAACATCATTTATTTAAGTATTAAGAGAATTACAGCACACAGATGCTTTATATTTTGACCATTAAAAAAAGAGGCAGAGAAGACTCATAACTCATTAGGGAGGATGAAGGACTCAGACATTATTTTCAGATTAAACTTGAACACAGTAACAAAGAGAACCAAAAGCAGTTAAGAGAGATTTCAAAGGGTTGTTACTGAATGACACAAGACAAACAGGCAAGATCATTTAACATGAAACTGAACTCAGCAAGGCCACAAAACAAAGAACTGTTGTTTTGCAGATGCAGCCTGATGTTAGAGAACTGGAGATGCAAACCCCATCCTGCAAACCTTGCATGGATGAACCAGCGCCCAGCCCTGGGTGCTTCTGCCTCAGCTCTCCATGCAGCCTGGAGCAAAGCTGCCATCACTGCCTAACTGCAGGAAAACACAGCAGAAACTGAATATTCTACAAGTTTATAGTCTCTAAACTCAATGGTTTATACCTGCTAAAGGATTTCCATTAATTAACAGGAATTTCACAGTGGCCCAGTTCAAAAGTCCAGGTGGAATCACAGGAGCCTAGCTGCTCTCTCCAGGAGGGTGTGAAAAGCAGAGACACAGACAGGCAGCCCTCAACTTTACACAGAAAGGAACCCTACTCCAGTACTGGAAAGGTAGCATCACCAATTAATAAAAAGTTTATCATAGTTTTATATATATATAAAAGGTCTGTCAAAAAAAATTACTAACTTACAATGCATAGCCTTTACAATGAAGCCTAAACCAGAAAAAGTTTGGCAACTCTTCCATCTGCAACAAAATTTAAATCTTCACAGCCTAAAACTTTCTAAATCCCTGTCAAAAAGTTACATGAGCACTGCATGAAGACAGAAACTACACAAGCACTTAGAAAAAAAAAAAAACAAAATAGCAAATAAGTCAGAAAGCATTAGCAAAATAAAGATTTATTTCCACAGCCTAATGACAATCCCTCAGATTTAAAAGAGCTCAACCTACCCACAGGGAAAGAGAGCAGGAACCCCTCAGGATTTAAGTTTCTACAACTTTACAAAAAGGTTTTGCTGGCAACAAGTGTTTTCCCAGGTGCCAGAGGCAGAGCTGTCAGCCTGCAGGTTGGTCTGATGGGAAGTGCAGGTTGTTCCCTTTTTTGCCTCAAGGCAGGAGAGGCCCTGGGCTCCACAAGGTCCAGTGGGTCAGCTGGGTATAAATTCACTGCTCTTTACTGGGAATTGTTCAAAAGGATCAGCATTGTGCTTTTATTGCATGTGACTGGATTTTAATTGCAGTGTTTTATATTGCAAGGCTGCAGAAAGCCAATGGGGTGTGGAGTACTATAAACTAGGAAGTGTCCCACTAACTCAGTAATATGAAGTTTCTCCTTTATTCTAATTTTCAGGTACCAGCAAAGCAACAGCAACAAGATGTATCAACAATATTTCAAAGACATAAATGAAAAAAATAAGTTACTTAAAGCAAGCCATATAGATCATGCATTTTTTCTGCATGTCCTTTTATAAATCCTCTAAAGTTTGGTATTCAAAGATAACTTATCAATGGACACTTGCATGGAACAGAGTAAGCACAGAGTCCACAGGAGGAAAATGCCTGGTCCCAATAACTATCCCTGCAATGAATGAAGCAGCACAATTGTTTTCCCTTTCCATAACTCATTTGCATGAATTTACTTTTTTGCCTTAAGAGGTTGTTGTAATGTGTGTTAAAACACACAGTGCAATTTTAACTCCATAATACCACGAAAGAAATACAGTGTTAGTATAAAGTGTAAAAATATGAGTGCTGTTAAATTCTTTGAGCAGAAACAACTGCACAGCACTGCTCAAAAGCACCACCCAAAGGTAGAAGGGATGTAAAGACATTTACAGAATTGGTCTTTTTTTTTAATTTCAGAAAAACCTGAATGTAAAAAATGACAGTGCAGTGAAACTTGACAGAGGCTTTTGATTGAAGTCACTGATTTCCACAGCTGCACCTGTAGGAAATTGATGATAATGCTGTCTAAACCATTCATTATGATTTGGAACTTTACTCAAATGAGCACTGGATTTATAAATTTGCTAGACATGTGTTGTAGATAATATGACAAAGTACTGTTTTCAATTGAAAATTCCTTTGACCTAATTGTATAAAAATCATGCAAAACTGGGGAAGGGAATTTATTTCTAAAGTATTCTGAAACAGCTGAAGCTGTATTTTTGTAACAGCCTGCATGGAAGTGAAATATAGGAGAAATTCAGCTATCAATTGTACACCTTCATTAGAATTATGAAGAAATAGGATAAGACTTTTTCATATTGCCAAAAGTCAGTTGCTTCTTAGAAAAAAAAATATTTATCTGTCTCCTAATCACACTTGTAGTATTTTCAAGGCAGAAATAAGCAATAACACAGCATTGAAAAATATATATGGGCATAAAATTTGAGTATAAAACATGGGATGCTAATCATGAACTGTTAACTGGGCATACATTTTGATGGAATAATAATTTTAACAGCCTATTAGCCAGATACTTTAAATGTGAGGAATTTGATACACTCTTGTTCTTGTACACTGCATTACACTAACATAAAGCAAATTAACATATTATTTCTTTAAACTTTTGCAAAAATACTCCAGACATAAGGAATCATCATGCTGCCATAGACTGGATTTAATTGGGGTAATTTGCTGAGGGATGGTTGTGCCCCTTTTACTGACATTCAAAGAAAAGTTGAGCAACAGTGAAGGGAGAGATGCACGGAAACACCAACTCAAGGAGCTCGGGTCAGCCCCAGCAGTGTCAGGACAGGAGAGCACCTGGCACAGAACACAGATCTCCCCCTGCAGCCACAGCTACCCAAACACCTTCACAGGAACATTTTCCTGCTAAAGACGCCTTTGTCTGCATCAGTGATTAGAGCCAAAAACATGCAGAATGATTATTTATTAATGCAGGAACGATGCAGGGTAGAGATCTCTGCATGCGTCTGTTGCAAGAATACAAAAATGAGCTAATTTACAAAACTCCCTCATCAAAGAAACAAGACTTGTAGTAATTCTGCTCTTGTAAGTATGCCTACACTGTGATTTTACCACCAACTGGATAATTTCTTCCTGGTTTTTATTTCTCTTTGTTGAGGGAGCCAGTGAAATAACTAGTTATTAGGATAAACACAATGCTGAATAGCAAAATTGCGTTTTCACAAATGTATTGTAACATAAATCACATTTCTGCCTGAGAAATATAGTGAGGTTTGTTAAATCCACAAAGGACTCTTCAGTATGTTCCCTTTTTCTTTAAGCCTTGATACATTTCTGCAAAGCAAACTTAAAGAAGGTTTTTTAAGAATATTTGCATAGTGTGAAATAAGGTCCTGGTAGTTCAGATTTCACAGACTCTTCAATATGGTAAAAAACTTTCTTTCGTGAAAGGAACTCAGTGTATTTAAGTGAAAATCCCCTGTAAGGCAGGACATCTCCTGCAGGAGGAAAGCTCAGGATTGCACCTGTAAGGATGCTAAAGGCTCTGGCAGGACCTGCAGGAGATCAGAGGCCCCTGGGCCTTTCCCTCAACAGGAGCCAATGTCACATTCCAAAAACATCTTTAACTGTATAAAGGGGGAAGAAAATGAGTATACCCCAAGCTCTTTCTGTCAGGAAAATTCCAGAGAAGAGAAGAGAAGAGACCTTCCAGTACTGTGCTATGACCTCTCTCCCACCCATGCACTTGCTGCAGGAGGCAGATCCTTGGTTCTCACTTTGTAGAGAAAGCAGCAGCATTTAATTTTTAAATGCCATAGTCTTGTCCCACCTCCCTGAAAATTCAGCATATTCCACAATAGGATGTCACAAGTTTAGATCAAACAAGCTTTACAGACTTATGAGCATCACTTACAGGAAAGGGTGCAGAAGGGAACAGATAGCTCCCCACATCTACACTAGAATCAAGAGATTTGGCACTGGGTATTTGGAGACTGTTTCAAATAATTAGTAATTCTTTAAAAAGCAGTAAACTACACTTTGAAACAAGCACAAATAAACACACATGGTCTAGATGCCACAAGTTCTCCCTCCACATTAGACTGACCTTAGCAATTCATTGAATGAGTGGGGATCCTCCTCAGGCAGCCAGCACACACCTCTCACTGCAAAGCATATCTCAACTTTTCCTCAATTGTTACCTAATTTTTGCACCAAAATCCCTTTTATATGGTATCATTAAGGAAATTCACAGGACAGTGACCCTCTAAGAGTATGTACCAACTTCAGCCATTAGAGAAACAAATCAGTAATTAAATTACTTGCAATTTCCAGCTGTCTCACCCTTTGAAGGACAATATGTAGTTACAAAATAAAGCAGTTCATACAGAGATTTCTGCCAAACCTCAAGCCTGCTTGGAATTGTTACAAGGTGGTCAGTCTTTTGTAATAAAGAGTTGAAATTCCCTGTTACAATTACCCAAGAAGTCACATTCCCATAGGATTTCAAGCAGATATTCACTTCAGTTCACTCATTTACAAAGTGTCATTCAGAAAAGCCTGTATTGCCACTATTAATAGAATTGTTCAGTACCACACTGCCTAATAATCTGAGGTCCCTTGCAACATGATTATTAAAAGTTAGCCTAAAATTTACTGGATTTGTTACTTTCAGTGTTCCTGAGCCTGGTTCCTCTCACCTGCCCTTTCCCTTTCTGGCTGACTCTTTTTAATTCATGAGCTTTTCATTAGAAGTGGGCCCAAACAGGAGCCACGCATCCAACTTGATGATGCTGATTCAAACCTACTTTGATTCCAGACTTCCATGAGGAATGCTTTCAGTACTCCTACAGGATTTGACTAACAACTTCTGACAAACTCAGAGATTCAGCAGCTGGGAGTTCATTATCTCCACCAACACACGAGCAGGAGCTCAGTGTAACACCCTTGTCTTTAGCTCTGAAAGAACACTCAGGCATGTCTAGCAGAAATAATTGAGACAGGAGATCATAGTAGCAGCACATATAAGCAGGTGAGTTAAAAAGATCATCAGGGCTCCCTCATGACTCCCTCTGTGATGGACCTTAGACAGTGGGGAGAACATCCTGTTCCTTGGCACAGGACAAGTGTCTCAGACGGCATCTCAGTCTTTGCCTTTTCACATACATCAGTGTTGGCACCTGACACTGGTACAGGTCGTGTGGTGTTCAACTTGGGGACCAGTGATTATTGCTCAGATCTCCTGTAAGTCACTCATTTGTTCTTAACAAGTTTGTGAATTGAGGATACCCAAGGCAGAACCATCCACACTAATTACAGGCAGGTATGGAAAGTTATGAGCGGCCTGGTGAGAATTACTACAGGTAATAGAGGCAGCAGACACAATTTAAGAAAAAAAACGACAGGAACAAAACATTTTCAACTCCTGAAATAATAGAAAATTTAAATCTTTACTCTCTAAAAGGGATATTGTACTCTTATTAAATAACATTAGATGAGGCTGCATAACAGTCTTCAGCCAAAGCATATTTTCATCCTCAATGGTCAACACCTAAACCTCATGGAACACAGTGCTGGGAGAAAACTGCACCAGCAGCCCTCCAACAGGAGAGGGAAGAGGGATGAACACCTGTGGCTGTGCATTCATTCATTCATTCATTCCTTTCATCCACCTGCAGGAAAGCAGCTAGAAAGGAAAACCCCCAAAGGAGATTTTAATCTTGAAACTCCACCAAGGGCCCCCCAAGACTCCACTCCAATGGCTGCACCAGCCCTATTAACCTTAGAATTAACTGACTTACACCGAGGATTAATCAAGAAAAGAAGCACAATATTCAAAATATAAAGAGACAAAGAAGAGGAGGGCTTAAAAAAGAGAAAAGCTATTTCAGAGGAAGAGATGCCCAACCTACCAAGGACCAAGTACCCAGGGGTAGGCAAGAATAAAAAAATTCCACCCAACTGAGTCCATAATAATTCAGGGCCTGAATTCAGGCACTGAAAAGCAATAAAGCAATAGCTACAAATTGATTGAGATTTCTCTCAATTTTCATCCAAGCATTTTATTTATCACTGGTTCAAAATTACTTTTTGTGAATTGCTTTTGAAAACTGGTGATATTCCAGCTCAAAAAGTAAATTTTATAAAATAAGATTATTATGTATTTTATTTTTTTAATTCTTAACTCATTTGCACTGATTTTTTTTTCAAAATACAATTAAAGTATGTGTTTGACCAAATGGACATAATGTTTTTTCTTCTTGAGTTCTGTAAACATGACAAAAAAAAATAAATATGAGGCTAAGAATGTCTTCTCTATTAGTAATTAAGAAGTAAACTCCTTTTGCATAAATTAAAAATTGCAAAATCTAAAATCTCATTAAACAGATAAAAATTGCAGCGGCTTTATAAGCCATTAAATAAGATCAGAATGGGGTGATTTTTTTATTATATGCATCTTCTGTTCCCAGCGTTTCACATGTTCACAATATTTTCCCCAGTGTATTGACACGAAATCACTCTGGCAGGGGGAGTGGAAGAGGTGTGAAGATTATTGCTACCATGTGGATGTGAGCGGGTAGCAACACACAAACAGTTTCCAGCCATCCAAGAGGACCAACACTTAGCACCATTTCTAAGATTTCTATAAATAAATAAATATCCTGCAATGGATCACACACCACATAGCCACAGCTCCTGTTTTACTGGGAAAACACAGCACACACTATTGCATGGGAAAAACAACACAGATCTTTGGGATTCACCAATCCTGCAGTGCAGAGAAAGGACTTGAGATTTCTGATTTGATTTAAACCTGCAACTTGCAAAATCCATTGGCTCTCCTTGTGCTAAAAGCTATGGATCTGCCCTTTTCTCCTCTGTACTTTTAACATAATAGGTATTACTACCCATAACTTTTTATTTTAAAAGAATGGTGCAGCCAGGAAAATGAATGAATTTAATTATCAATGTAGTGTGAAAAAAATCATTAGAGCAAGAGCCTGGAACACTACGTATTAAAAATAAACAAAGGCTATTAAAAACAGTTTTTAAAAGTGTCATTCTTTCTTCAATTCTTAAAATGTAAGTAATACAAACACAGAAACAACAGAACTATATGTAAACAACTCTAGTTACTGGAAAAAGATGGCCTAGGAAGATGCTAAATTACTGACTGGATCATTTAACTTTAAATCTATACTTTATGTGGCAATATGGAGAGGTCATTTGATTGCTATGCATAAAAAATTTAGAATTCTAATATGATCTAAAAGTTTCACCTTCATAAGAGAAAATTTTCATTATAAAATTGTATTTAGTGGCATTCATACATATCTGTCACCTCAGTTTTATAGTATTATATTTCTATGGGCTGTCAACTGGGCATTACAGAAATGACTATTTAAAAACAGAGTAGAACTTTCTCCCTTTATACTTTACAAATTCTCAGGTTTACTTCACAGCTGTAAAATGAAAATATGCAGGCTCAAACATGAACTGGGGGTTGCTGCACAGAATTCTTTCACCACCTAGAAATCAGCATTTCCACCTGTATTTTTTCCATCCAAAAGATGTTCTCAGCAACACTTCAGCTTCCATTCAGTGCACAAGAACATTTATACTGAGTCATTATTCAGCTTTTGAGGATCTGGAAAGGGATTTTTGTATTTTCACTTATGATTTCACATCATGAATAATCAAATGGTTTCTTCTCCAGCAGCATTAAAAACTTCCTCTATACTCAAGAGAAAAATTTAAACCAAAATTTGTGGCCTCTGAAAATTTGTCATTAGAAGAAAGAGGTGCATTGCCTGTGTACTGTTGCTGTGAAAAATCAGGTCAAACTCTTAACTCCAGATGCATGGGAGCCGTTTCTACCAAAATTCACAAATGTGCTTCCAGACATAATTTGACCTTGCTGATTAGGCTGTAATCTACTGAAGTCCTGACCCAGAGCTGCTTTTCAAAATACTCTTATTTACTTCAATATTTGGTTAAAAACAGTGTACTTATCAAATACTTCTTTTCTACATTTTTTTTAAATCCAGAAGAATGCTAGTAGATATCACAGCTACACACTCACCAGAACAGCTGGTTGTCAACAGGGTTGGGAGGGAATGAAGTAAAACCAAAGGATGGGAAGTGGCCATGGAAGATGATAAGTGAGGGCAGACAACATTGCCTAGAATATGTCACAGATCAGACTTGATTTTCTCATGTGCTCTTGAAACAAGCACAATTTCAAAGTTGAAATATTTAAGCTGAGATTTTAACAAAGCCTCTGGTGATACTTTAAAATAAAGACAACTAGAAAATCAAATAGTTTCCAAAATTATTTACTGTCTCACTCACATAAATTCATTAGTGGTTACTTAAGATGGGATTTCTTTTTTTTCCTTTCTTTTTGTGGTGATGCACTTTGTAATGAAGTCATAGAACATTCTGCAGTGTTTCCCAGCCTTAGGCTTTATTGTGTAAGACATTTCAGACTCTTTAACTTTTACTACTGGGAATGTTCCCTATTGATTTCAAAGGGATTACTTGCAGAAGTAACTACAAGCAGAAGGATTTGCAGAAGTGGAATCCCAGACATGCTTTCCCACCCTTTTCCACTGGAGACATCAGAAAGGAATCTAGAGTTTGAGAAACATCGTGCAAGAGGGCTAAGATGTTACAGAGAACAGGGATTTTAAGGCCATGAATTTTAAGGCAACCATGCTGCAGGCAAAGGAGTGTTCCAAGTGCTGGGCTAGAAATTACAGAGTTTACCAGGGAATAATGAGACAGCAAACAGGTAAGAAAGACAGCTCAGTGGAAACTAAATGTGAAACAGGTTTACCCATAATGCTCAAACTATTGAAGGATTTCATTTAGCAGCATTACTGATATTCCTGACAATCCAAACTCACACATCTCATGTGGCAGATTGCACAGGTTTCCTCTGCAGTCATAGGGGAAAATTTTCCTGCTCAGAGCACAATTACCAGTCTAGAGCTTGGTAATGGGGTTAGTCCAGACAATGTCAGCAGAGCCTTCCCATCCCCAGTCTCTAAAAGTAACCCAGGGAACTCCCATGTTTTAGCCTAGAGAAGTCAGGAATATCCTGCAGGACCACCTCTGCCCTGTCTACTCCCACCTGCAATTTCACAAATATTAAACTTGTCTGTGGCACCTCTCTGGAGAACCTGTTGGAGACTCCATTGTGACACAGCCAGTTCTGTGACCAATGCACAGAGGAACCTGTTCAGGCTACCAGGAATTAAATGGAGATCACACTAAACCACATCCCCCACAACATCTCCTACCTGTTTTATATTCCCACTAAATCACTCAATGAGAGTGGACACAAAATATTTGATTGGTTTCAGACTGTCAAGTGTTGAGGATTTATTTTATTTAAATTTTGCTTAAAATAAATTTCAGTTCTCTAAAGTGGGTGGGGCCCAGGGGTCAGGTTTTGTAGGTTTTCTTTGCATTCCTGTGCAGGCTCACTGGCAGTCCTCAACGTGGAGCAGATTTCCAGATGTGTCCTCCTCCCTCTCCTAACTAACAATGCCACACAAAGCAATCTTGGAAAGTATTTCAGACTCTTGGATGAAGGGCATTTATCAAAGGTTTTTTTCCTTATATTATCTGTGAGAAAATTAGCAGAATAAAGATGGTCCTTTCTCCTGCCCACTTGCAGCAATGATTACAGAAAATATGCACTCCATATGCCACAGTTTGAATCCATAGTGGGGCAGTAACAAGGAATAAACATCATAGTAAATATTTTGGAGGAACATTAGTTTTCATGATTTTATACATAAAGCCACCAAATCATAGTTCAATCTTCTTATTTGCAAGTGAATAACCTCTATATAAAAGTACAATTCATATGTGAGCTGCAAAGAAAATGTCTTTCTTCAGCATTCCCACTATTAGGCAAGCAGATGGCTCAATCTAAATGACCATGTGAAAGAAAGAAAAAAAAGACCAGCACAGATCAATATCCTCACCATGATTCCTGCATTCCAATAAATACCAAACCATCAAGAGCAACAGCAGAGAGAAAAAGACCATCAAAATATCATTTTAGGAAAAACAGTAAATAACTGAAACCAATCTGAAAACAAACAGCCAATAGATTTAATAAGAAGAATGTAAACAAAAAACAAACAAGCTTCACTCTTAACATCAGTGCCTGCAGTTATCCTGAATGTAAGCAACAAAACAAACCACTCCAAACCTCAGTCTATAACATACACACACCACAGGGAGAAACATATCAAAAAGAACAAAAAAATATTACTTCTATATAAATGAGTCACTGTATTTCTGTGTTTGGGTAGTTGTTTAGATTTTTTGTGGGATTTTGGTTTTGTTTGGGTTAGTCTTGCTGGCTTGGGGTTTTTAATTACAGACAAGAAATAATAATTTCTTATTTTTCCAAGGGGCAAAACATACCATTTTAGGAACACCATGATGACATTAAACGAAGAAATGGGAGATACTAAACAGATTAGAGCTATCTCAGAAATGGGAAAAACACACCAGAACAAGAGCTTTCAAAAATTCAGGAGCAAAGTTCCTTACTGCACAGAGACTCCTCTCCTGGCCTCATGGCCCCAGAACACACATCTCCCTCCGTGCCATGGGTGGCACCAGGGAGCAGATCCAGAGATTTCTTGCTCTGAGGCACAGCCATTACCTGTGTGTGTGTTCAGTGCATTAAACACCATGAAACCTCCCTGTGTCCTCACCTAGGTCTGAACTCACATGAGGGAAAGAACCAATTCTCCCAAGCCAGGCCACAGGTGAGTCAAACCTGCAGAGTCAGTCACACCTGAAAACTGCACCTTCTGCAGAGCCAGTCACACCTGCAGGCTGCACCTTCTGCAGAGCCACAGGCACATCTGAAAATTGAACCTTCTGCACAGTCCCACCTGCAGATTGCACCTTCTGCAGGAACCACAGTCACACCTTGGATGCATCTTCTCTACAGCCACAGTCACACCTGAAAATTGAACCTTCTGCACAGTCCCACCTGCAGATTGCACCTTCTGCAGAACCACCTTGGATGCATCTTCTCTACAGCCACAGCCTCACCTGCAAGCTGCACCTTCTGCAGGCAGCCAGTTTGACTCTCAGATTCTGCCAGGTTCAGCGGATCTCTGCAGGTCTACTCACTGCTCCCCTGCCCAGCACAGCTGGTTAAAACAGAAAACAAAACCAAGCAAGCATCCAGCTCAAGGAAACAGCAGGAACCTGAGAGAGCTGCAAAAAACTATTCATCCCCGCACAATAAGTATTAGTACCTGCACCCAGAAAATAAGTACTCTGTAAGTTAAGTATCTGTTTTACAATGAAAACCAAGATCATTTCACCTTCCTCAGCCTTTCCTCCTGCAAGCTCAAGCTGGGGAGTTGAATAACCAAATTCTCTTTGGAATACTGATGAGGACCAGAAATTCAGGACATGCATCTGCTACACAGATTGAGTGTAGTCTAAGATATAATCCAGAGACTTAATTAAGCACATAAGTCATCCTCCAGTGGAATTTACTGGTAAACTTCACCTGACCAAGCATGCAGGTTGGGAGGAAAAGGGAAGATGAAAAGATTAATTTAAAAAGATATTGCAAAGTATTTTACATGGATATTTTGGGCATGGGCACATCCACTGGTCACTGTCTAGCACTCAATAAGGAACTTTCAGTGGTCATGTCTTGAACTAAAAATGTTTTTCTTGCCACAACATTTGAGAAATTCTGCCAAAGAAAGCTGAATTTCAGACTCCTTAAAAGGTTCCAAAGACAATTCCTTGCTGATCGAGTTACTAAAAGTTGAGTAACCATCTGGGCAATCAAAAAAAAAAAAAAACAGTAGAAAGCATCTTAACTACTGGCTGTGCAAATTCTCCAAATTGTAGAGCAGAATGTCAGATACCTGGCTTGAGAGGCAGCAGCCCAAGAGGCACATCCAGAGAGCACAACAGCTCTGTGGAACCCTGACACAACCCTAGGCTGGGCAGCATTTGGGACCAGAGCTTGCATACAGGAGAATCACTAGAATAAGGGTGTCTGTACTTGACTCAGAACACGAGGGAAACTCTGTTTCTTAAAATCAATGGGTTTTGGAATAGATACTTGATTAACCATTTACTTTAATAAAAATGGAAAAATCATAACATTCATTAAGAAATTTAAATACTTACATTGCAACTTTCATCCTTGTTTATTTGACCACTTTCTACTAGGAGCTTTTATCTCTACTAACTAGACTGCATGGTCATTCAGAGGTCTGAGTGAACCAGGAGTTCAGAGTTCTAATCAGTGAATTCACACAGTCTAATCCCAGAACGATCAGTATACCAAAATGACACTTCTCCATAGAGATGCCTATAGATAGAAGCATGAGCTGGCTGATGAACGTACTTGATTTTTCAATTTTCAAAAACAGGACACATTAGCTGCATGAATTACATTATATTATAAAGAAATATGAGTAATTTTAAAAGCAGGTCAAGTATATAATATTCATAATTTCAGTAATTTAAACAAAGTTATCCTTTAAGACATATTTAGTTTCCTACTAAAAAAACAAGCCTTCCAGCACACATTTCCATATCTCAAACTCTATTATTCTTTTCAAAAATCCCAAAAGCCTCCATTAATAAAGCCAAGAAACAGAATTCCAAAATGAAGCCCAAATGTAAAAAGATCAGCCTACTGAGTGTTCCCATCACAGCTGAACATTTTAATACTTTCTAGGACACATTTGCCCATTAAAATTTTGGGATCGTATCTTGCCATTTAAAACAAGGACAATTTGTAAAACATGAAAAAACCACAACAGACAGTATTGCTAAACAAACACTTTGAAAAGCTCTTAGCATAAAACATCCTGCAAATCCCACGCACCCCAATGCAAACATCTGAAAATAGCCCTGGCTCAAGATCCTCTAAATCTTTTCCAACCCATGGGTTTATAACCCTGTAAATTTTGAATTTTATTTTAGGACACCAGACAAATGCATTGTATTTCTACTGCTATTTGCATTAAAAATTGGTCAAAAGAGAAAAAGTATAAATTATGCCAGAAGTATGGAATTTACCAAATGTAAATTTTAACAGTGCTAAAAAAGCAACAGTAAATTCCATTTTATAAACATGGAGATGGAACATGGAGTAAATTAGGGTGGATTAACCTGGTTTTTAGAATTGAAACACCACTGAGTTTTGAAGTTCACCAAATCACTCTTATGTGCAGCCTCTTTGGCTGCATTTAATCTGAAATACAGAGACTTTAAAAGGCCCCAACATCTGACTTAAGTAAACTGACTTCTTTAAGTCTGAGAAGAACTTAAAGCTGAACTATATTTGCTAGACAAAAAAAATCCCACGTTTCTAATTTTGTGCCAGCAGTTCATACACTATGTATAATATTTAAACATGCTCTAATTCTTATGTGTCAAAACAATCACGTTCATTAATATTTCCATTGCCTGCACTACTTTGGATGTATAATTTTATCAGAACCATTCCCCAGCTGCTTGGCTCTCATCAAGCAACTCAAAAGAAATGGGAATCAAAATTTGCAACCACCATGTATCTGAATTACATATTGATATAAGCAGTGATTAACTAAACCTGTTCAGAGACTTGAGGTAGACAGAAAAATAAAGGAGTAGATAGAAAGGGAAAATCCCCAATTTATATAGACAGAGGATACTAATATATATATATTATTAAAATATTAATAGATATAATACTTCACATACTTCTTATATATTTAAGAAGTGTGTGAAATATTGCTAATATTTTTTCCCAGCCTGGAGAGAATCCATTCACCATAAGTCTTCTTTTTCCCTCTCAGAAATAAAAACCCCATCCCAGTGGGGTGCACACTTCTATTTCAAGAAAGGAAAAAAGGAAGTTTGCAAGCTTTCCATTGACTTGTATGAAATCTTGCTCACACTCTGTTCTTACTAGTTATATTAAAATAGGGACATCCAGGTTGAAAAGCCAATACAGTAATTCTGAAAAAATTTAAAATATAAAAAAAAGAAAGAGCACCTAAACACTTGGCAAAGTACTAAACAGCTATTTTCTAAGGAATTCCCCAGGCTTACTAGCAATTTTTTAAGTTACTCAATGCCACATATCTCCAAACTGACTGTGTTTTACCTGAGAGGTGTTTACTGTCATTCACCCTCACATCTTCATCCAAATAAACATTAAGATTAGGGGAATTATGGCAGATTGGAATAAAATTTGTGCATTTTCAGCTAGATTTGTGAACAGACACTACAGCAAACTCATCAATACAGCAAGAAAGTGAAAATATTTACCTAAAGCAGAGGCAGTTTAAGCCTGAGTTGTACATTTTGCACGTCCCAAGGAAAAGAAACTCAGTGTGGCACTCACAGAGCAAAATCTCAGGAGCTCTGTGGTTTTTCACTGAGGAAATACAGGAATTTACACATTCAACCAGCAATGAAACAACAGCAGCATATGACAGGCTGAAAGGTGCAGAGCTACAGAACATATTTGGGGAATTTTAGGGGAGAGCTGGAAATTATTTAGGAACTCTACTAGAAACATATCTACAGACTAGAAGAAAAGATGCACTCTAGAAAATATATGTGGTTTAGATAAACGCCACTGAAATACTGAATGACTTCAGGGTTTGGATTTCCCCCCTCACACACACCCCAGATCTTCCAGCTGGTTGTCAATACCTGTAGAGTGAAACACAAACTGCTCTCTCTTTCCTGCCCCTGGTATTTGAACAGACAAGCCAAAAGTGTGCTGGTTGTGGCTGGGACAGAGTTAATTCTCTTCATAGCTACTGTGGGGCTGTGGTTTGGATTTGTGCTGAAAACAGTGTTGAAAATACAGAGATGATTCCATTATTGCTGGGCAGGGCTCACACAGTGGCCAGGCCATTTCCCAAGCTGTGAGCGCCCTGGGGTGGAGCAGGGACCGGGAGGGGACACAGCTGGGACAGCTGACCCCAACTGACCCAAGGTGTATTTCATACCATATCTAATAATATAGGTTGGAAAGGACCTCCAAGATCATTGAGACCCACCTCCATGCTGGAAATGCAGGGTGAGGAGGTGACAGAGAGAGGGGACAGCATGGAACGGTTTGTGTTTGCCTTCCCCAGCCCCTGCTGTGTGGGATGGATCTCAGAATTCCTGAGGAAGGCTGAACACCTGCCTGCTGCCCATGGCACCCAGAGCACGAAATCCTTGCTTTCCTTGTGTGTATGGCTTTTACTTTACCCTTAACATTGTCTGGACCTCAGCCTAGGATTTCTCTCCATTTTCCTGTTCTGCTTCTCTCCCTGTCCCAAGCTCTGCAGGGAGTGAGCAGCTGGTGGTGCTGAGCTGGGGTTCAACACTGACAGACAGAGCTGCCGATAAATGGTTTGCACTACAAAGTGAAACACACAGGAACTTCTCAGTCCTGACCTGTCAGATTCCAAAATTAAAAAAATAAAAGACAAAAAAATTGAGAAAAGTGACACATGGACACTTTATTCCCCACCTCTGTCCCATGGTGGGCAATACTGCCAGGCACTCAGATTGCTGAGACAGCTTAAGAAGGAAGATTACCAGAGCTTTTGCTGTTTCTAGGAAGTTTTATACTTATTCTCTCCCTCTCTCTCTCTGGAGGTTTTCAATTGTTCATTCTTTAATCTAAAGATGAAAATCATCCAGATTGAGAGCATATTTTTTTCTGTGGATAGGAAAACACAACAGAGGCACGACCTTTGCTTGGGGGGCTCACTACACACATTCCAGGCAGCTCTGATCATATTTCACAACCCTGGAAGTGATTGTGATGTCCAGAACACTGAATTATGTCATTAATTAAGGAATCGGGCAGGAGGTAGCTGATTATAAGGGAGAGAGAATCTGTACTTACACAAAACTATTTTCATAATCAGTGATGATAGAAAGGGAAATAAAGAAAAATTACCTTGTGCTTAATATAAGTGTCCTGGTATATTGTTTTAGAAGATTGTTCTGTGTGTAGAGGTTGCTGTTTAGCTCAGTGGTTAGCCAAAAGCAAAGTAAAGATTTTACTAATCTTGCCTTAGCATGAAAAAAACCAAAAAGATACAGCAACATTTTGCTTTGGATAGCAAACTTCCTAATTTCTCTTAAAGGACATATGAGAAAAAGGTAGGATAAGGCCCATGATCCATTTAATTTTTATTTTAATGTTGATTTTACCTGAAACAAAATGTGCAGTATCCAAATGCAGGAATACCATTTACTAGAGTATCAGAGATTAGTTCATTAATGGGTTCAAGGAACTGGCCATGCATCAGCATAACATTAGAGGCTAACTGATTTTCCTCTGTAAGCCACTTACACAACTGAGCATTTGCAAATCATCTCAAGATGCATGCCAGAGAGAGAGATGACAGAGTTAAAGAAATACATTTTTCATTTTATTCTATTAGTAATACACACTACTGAATGTTGCAGGGCAGACAATGAGAGATTTTTTAAGCAGCTTGGCATGCCAGGACACACATTACCTACAAGGTGTCTTTTTGCTGTAAAACATGACTCAAACAAGAGCTGAGCAATACTCACTGAGCAACAACAGGATTTGGTGAAATGACAGTTTTGCCAAATTCCCTACAGACTTATATTTAGATTTTTAGAGGCATCTGATTTCTTAGCTGTGTAAAAAAACCCAAAAACAAAACCAAAAAAACCCACCAAAAAACGCACAAAACAAACTCATTGTGGTGAAGCAAAACAGCCATAAGTAAGTGAGCATGTGCTTAAATACTTGACCAAGTCAGAGCCTTAAAATAAGGAAATTACAAATATTGCACAAAACAATGACTGCTGTGCCTGTCCACACAAACGTCAGAGCAGTCACTGTGCAAAGTACACAGACACTTGGCAGGATTTGTAAGTTCTCTCAGGTAAAACTCACAAGGTTGCAAAACATTCGTGATTTCTAAAAACAGAGAAGTCAATAGGCTACAGACAAGCAGAGTTTTCTGTCTCTCCCAGTATTTTTGCTTGCATCAGGCACAGGAGAAATACACATGAGATTGCTGCAGCAACTTTTCATTCCCATATGAATGAAAATATCCCTTACCAGCCACCTTTCAAAAAGCTGAATTCCAAAGTGACCCTAAAGACAGCACTGACTGGCACTTTATCACTTATTCATAGAAAAAGAAGCTTGTGAGAGACTCTCCACAAGGTGAAGATGGGCGACAGCAAGACCCACCAGGAACAAGTGTCTGAAACTGCAGGAACTCAATTAATCCTCTGCAAGAGCCAAACTAACAAAACTGAAGCACATTAACTCTCAGACAAGACCAGAGACTACACCACATCCCCTAGAACATAATGGGAGTGGTGTAAAGGCTCTGAATGTCAAATAAAAAATATTTTAAAATCAATTTCAGCCCTTATTACAGCAAAAATCAAGTGGTCAGTTAGTATATGCGTAAGTCTTAGTTAAGATGTAGTTCTCACAACTTTTAAGGAATATGCACAAATGTACACCTTCCTACAGGGTGCCCTGACAATCAGTGAAATAGAGGTGGTACAAAGGGGTAGGAGCAGTCCTCTGTAGGAAGAGGTGTGTGTCCTTCACAATTCCTCCTTTTCTAGAAATGAAAGGAATGAAAAATTTTATATTCCATTACATGGTAACTGAAAAAATATTCCATCAACAGGAAGCATGACTTTACATTTCCAAGGAAACTTCACTAGTGGAACAAAACCTAGAAATCTGCATTTTAAAAATCAGAGCCCAAATTCTCTTTTACAAGCACTTCAGATGCCAACTTGATGCTGAGAAAAGAACACCTCACATACCCAGGCTATCAATATTGAACAACTTCTCTGCTGGATTTCAACATATATCATTTGGGGTCTTTACTTGAGTCCACCTCAAAAACCTCTCTCACTTTTTTTTGTTGTTGCTTTACTTGAAAGCCACGGCGCTCTGGAGAGGGAGACTGACTGAGAAGTCTTTGATATCTCTGTGCCATCACCTGCAGTAAGCAGCAGCAGGGGGTGAGAGCACATGGCGATGCTGCAGCTCCGAGCATCCCCTGCCAAACCGCGGCTTTGGCTGCCGGCGCGGTTGGCGGAGCTCTGCTGGGGCAAAGATGCTGATGCTCCCCAGCCCTTGGGTGCAGGAGATCCCAGCTTAAAAACCCTCCTCTCCTTCACTCTGCACTGAATCCTGTCACTTTTCTGGTGTCTGTTTTTGTATTTAAACTCCCACGGTTATTCTGCAGCTATATTGCTCTTGCAGGAGACAAACCCACTTTGAATCATTAAACATTTTCATAGCTTTGTTTTCAGTTAAATTTGTTTTCTTTTCATTCCAAGACCATTTTGCCTCAGGATTTTTTCCTTCCATCTATGTTCTCAAGCAAATAAGCCTATTTCTGTAAGGCTAAAAACTAATATTTATCCATTTTTAAATACTGACTATGGATTTAGGGTGTTTTCATTCCTTCTATCCCTCCACTACCACCACTATAACCTAAGCAGCTGCAGATGAATAAAAAATAATTAAATTGTTTTTCATAGGAAGAAGATAGTAGGATAGCAAAGAGAACTTTCTATTCCTCCCTTCAGCACCACTAGTTGTCAATATGCAGCTGCTCCCTCATGTAAAGAAATGAAAAGTTAAACTTAAAAAGTAACTGATGGCAGTTAAAAGTACACCCTGAAGAAATTTAATACACAAGACATATTTAAAGCATTTTTCCGTGTATATCCACAATAAAGCATTGGATTGTGTTTACTAATTTAAGAACAGCTGTGCACATTGACAAAAAGAACTGCGATTGCTAAATCCGACATAGCAGAACATGCAAACCTACTTGCAGCAGAGAAATACCACCATTTTTCCTCATATTAGAGCAAGCTCTTCAAGGACTTCTCTGGGAATCATGACATCCTTGTAGTATTTATTCTTAATGAGATTACACTAATCAAGCTTAAATTAACATTTATTCTGCATAAAGATGCAGGATTAGTGTGCATGTACACATATGTAGGCTGGGGAAAGTCTTCCTGATCCAAGGAACAATGTGCATGTAGTGAAAAGCTATTACCATTAAGAAAACTGGTATCAAGAATTCTGCAAATATGCCAGGAGATGAAAGTCACCATACTACTGCAGTCTGTTTCAGGGAAAAATAAACTATGCTATTATCTCATATACTGTGGAATACACAGAAGCACAAACCGAAGTGTTTCAACTCAGTACAGTATGAAAAATTCAAAATAAAATTAAAAGTGTCTGAAAACAAACAAACAAAATTCCACAGCAGAGTTGTTAATGATGATTATTTATGATCATTCAGAACTGGCATCACTGTTACAGTTTCCTTCCCAAATTTCTCTATGACACATCACTCCATAATCACTCCAGCATCTGTATGGATGACTTACCAGCAGTTTAGGGCTCTAAAAGGTGTCTGACCCAAACCTGATGTTGCTACTCCCATAAAGAGGAGTGCAATACTTAATGAAAAATTTAAAGCAGCCAATTTGTGCTGGGAATCTCTTGTGGAGAGCCATCAGGGCAGCTCAGAGCCCCCAGAACCCCGGAACCCCTCTCCACTGCAAGCAATCCCCAAACTCACGAGCGCAACCCACTCAGCCCAGTGCTACCTGCTACGCTGAATATTTCATCAGGAATGACAAGATTTTTTTCCTTCTCCCTCCCCTCCCAGCCCCGCTTTCATATTTGCTCGCTTGACAACTTGTCACTGCCACATCACTGCCACGCTGGCTGTCCTTGAAACCTGACCTCTGCAGCTTTCTGCGCCCAGTGGTCGTGCCGTCCCTGTCTCACTCCAACCATTTCTGACAGGAGACATGCTGATCTCAACAGCAAGCCCTGGCACCTGAGACACACTGGGATTACACAGGTAAATCAGGGTATTCCGTGTTGTCTCCCGGCTAACAACAGAGGGAGAAACATGACATCTCCAACAACAGATCTTACATTCGCATATTCAAAAGATTCATCATGCTTTTACAAGCAGATGGGCAAGATTGTTTCCCCTTGCTCTGAGAGGGCAAATCACACATAAAATAAAATAAAGCAGGAGCGGGGGGAAAAAAGGGAGATGTTATCCTGGTTTTAATTTAAACAGAATTAAAGGGTAGGATACTGAGGATGATGCTAGATAAAACAATGAAATAAAAAATCAAGAAGGTGAACAGAAAGTCTTGTTCACCAATCTAAAACTGTTTCAATTACAACTTTTATTAGAAGCATCTCTGGTATTTACCTTCCATGTGAATCCTCTTTGCCTAATAAGGTCTGATTTCATTCCACAATGGCACAATCTACTGAAAAGCAGGTATATCTACAAAGAAAGGTAAGGCTTCCCTTTAAAATGGCATGTTTTTAACTTTTCTTGAAATGTCTGTGTAGAGAAGAACGTGAAGTATTTTGACTGAAATAAATGCTTTCATGGAAAACAGTGAGCCCTGGAGATTATGCCGATTCTTGAAGAACTTCATACTGTTTTAAGCAGGTGACAGTAATGTCATCGCCTGAGCTTTTTGCCTTCCACACTTGCACAACAACAAAAAAAAACCCAACCAAAAAAAAGAAAGCAAGCTACCCATGCAGATAGCGCCTCAGCAGAAGCTACAATTAACTTACACCAAGGCCAGGTGCACTACAGTTACCTCCTGGCCAATACTGCCTTTTACTGAGAAAAAACCCAGTGAACACCATGCCTAAATGAGAACCAGCCTGCATTTAGCACATTTGCCTTGCAAGGACTATAAACATTTTGCACAGCCTACATCACAGCCATGCTGGACTGGGTAATTTGGTTATTCCCTGCACATCAGCACTGTTAATTATCCCACAGGATATCATACACTGTCTATGATACTGTAAGACCAAATTTAAGAGAAATAAGAAGTCTATGAGGATTGTATTTGAACACATTTTCTGCACATTTACATCTCTCAGCTATCTTTTGTCATCAGTAAATAGCTATGGAAAGCCCCTGGATTCCTTCTTAAAACTATTCCTGCCTTACATAATATAACATTATGTTTGGAAATGTTTCAAAGGTTAGTAGTAATTACCTGACCACACTTTCGTTTCAAGATTACTTTAAAAAATAATTCCAAAGCATATTAAGAAATGCTCTTTTTCCAGATCTGTACTCTGTGACAGACCACTGTCATAATTGTGCATTTTGCATTTGAAAATTACTTTAAAGTAGCACAGGCTACAAAGCATTTCTACCCCATGTCTAACATTAGTGTTCAATCATAAATTTGAGAGCCTAGTAAAATTCAAATATCCCATATTATCTCATTTGAAAGTTGTACACATTCAGGAGAGAATAGTCTCTTTAGGCACTGTTCACTGAAGAAACAAAGGGGGAATAATCACAGGAAGCATCTAACTTGGCTGTTTAACCTGCATGTGCTTCAGGTAAAGAGAAATAATTCCCATTTTTACTTGTCTCAGGTCAATTGCCTGGATTCATAACATTGCCTGGGTGTCACTTGGCTTAGGTGGGCTAATCTACATTCCCCTCAAACTAACTCTAGAAACACAGCAAACACTCTTAGTCAGATGGAGAAAATAGTTTTCATTTTGAAAAGTTAACACACTCCTCCACTTTAAACACAACCAGAGTGAGTACACACACATGCAGCTGCATAATCCCAAGCCTTCATTCAGGAGTGGCAGCCAGCAGAAGCCTTGGACGAGTTCAGCCAGCCTGAGCAACTCTCCACCTGATCTTTCCTGAAGGAAAATTCATCCTAGGACAGCTCCATTGTTTGCTCCCCTCCCACACTGCAGGAGGCAGCACTTGGTCAGGTGGTTTATGAGTTCAAGAGAAATTCAGTCATTAACATTTGAGTTATGAAATGGGAGAAGATGACACAAGGGAGGTGCTTCCTGGTGGATTTTTTTCTTTTGAACAAGGTCTCCTCTAAAAAGGAGGGCATCCTAACAAAGGAAACACAGAGCAAATACAATTGAGTAGGCAAGATTCTTTCAGCATATTTTAGGATGCTCTCTGGGAACAGTCAGGAGAGAAGAAATCAACTTCCTGAGAAGTTCATAGCAAGTGAGAACAGGGCCTGTTTATACTTGTGCTCAGAAAAACCTTTTCAAAATAGACAACACTCACAGCAATCTGCTCCAAATGAAAACTAAAAAAAGCCAAACAGACCAAACAAACCATGACAGCCTGTATTCTTTCAGAGTGTAATTATCTGTCCAGTGTAGGGCCACTTGAGCAATCTTGCTTTGTCTGCATCCACTGAGTGCAAATCAGTAGAAAAACTCAGGAGTAACAGAATTCTTGTAGAATTTAACCCTTGTTTGAAAGCCCCAAGGTGCAACTGAATTATCAGTGTGACGTAACTTAGCAACACTTAAAACAGTCATGCTTGAAAACATATGTAAGCAAGTAGCAGAAATGATAGCACTTTTCTTTAAGAGGAATTTATGACATTTGTCACTTCTGTTCTCAAAGCCCATCTGTCTATCAGTGTGCTCTCTGAGCAAATGCAGCTGAATGCTGTCTTCACAGCGTGTTGTGTTGTGTGGTTTAGGAAAACATACGTGCACTTTTAAAGTTCCTGTGCTTTTTTCTACTCAAGCAGAATTTGCAGCCACTCAAATCATGTGCCACACTGTTATATGAAGGAGAGTGCAAATTTTAAGCTTCCTTGTCCAGCAAAAAGAGCACCTTCAGTTGAATCTGCAATTTTCATGCATAATATTGTGTAAATAAAAGCTAAGGAGGCTAAAGGGTCTGAGTAAAAAAAAAAAAAATCAGTCCTTCAGACCCAAGAACACATATTGTTTAAAATGTTAAAATTCCCAAAGTCACAGACAAAAAAGCCCCAAGTATATCTTATGCCTCAAAACTGATAACAAAAAGGATGTGGCTAAAATCTAAGTCCTCAAAATAGCACAGCCTCTGCCAAAACAGCTGTAGTGGATTTTATTTGGCAGCAACAAGAACACAAGTCAAAAAAACCAACCAAACAAAAAACCCCAAACAAACAAAAAAAAAAACCCCAAAACCAAAACAAAACAGAAAAAAAACCCCCAAAACACCCACATACAACAAAAAAACAAAACCAGAAACTAAGCAATCAAAAAAAACCCCACAAAACAAAAAAAAAACCAAATAAACAAAAACAGGAGTGTAGGAGGGAAACAGCTAACCCATACGTTTAAGGAAAAAAACAAAACAGAAGAACAGAAGCAACAAGCCATATCTTCAGTCATTAAAGAAGTCTTCATTAAAATCCAAAGCAGTATCATTAGGCTTCATAGTTTCAGATCCTTCTCGTGCTTCAGGAATATTTTTCAACATTAAATTTAAAGGTAAATGGAGTCTAGATCTTCCAAGCAGATAGAATTTAAAATAAATAAAAAATGCCAGAGAACTTTTAGCCAATGTATTTTGGAAGGTGATTTATTATAAGAGTCTCAAAGCAGGGTTCCTGATTATCTCAGGAACTTCAGTTCCAGCAGACTTTGTTGTGTGTTTCTCTTTGTTTCCACAACAACTTGCATTTCTTCAGCTCTAACTAATGTTTGACATATTGAGTGCTGATCCCAGACCCTGCCTTGTCCATACCTTTACAATGTTCGTGCCTTTTGCAGCAGATCATAAAGTTCAAGGGCATGAGTAGATGTTCCGTAATTCAGCCATATGATTCATATGAATTCTGCTTTGCTTAACATACTCAGGAGGCCTTCCCTCCCCCAAGAGAAAAATAGTTCAATTCATAAAATACTAATAGGCTCATTATGCTCAGAGGCTGAGCTACACTGAGGAGTTGAGAATGGCAGAACTGGATCTGGCTGAAAACAGTTCCATGTTTGAAAGTCCAGCTTCAGAAATACTCTGACATCAGAGTCATCACTTCCATTTGAAAAATATAGATACCTGTGTAATTCTCTCATTTCTCAATGAATGTGTAACATACGTGCGCTACCACATGAGCCTGCATGCATAAAGTGTTAAAAAGAAAAATTTTAGTAGCTTTGAACTTAGTTTTGAAGCCTTCTGCCCAGAGGCCCCACAGTAGCAGCTGCACAGCCTTTATAGCCACATTAAGCAGAAATAATTGCAGAAAGTCTGAGCTCCTCTCCTCACTTTTGTGGTATCAAGTTCAGCCACAGAACCCAGACACCTCTGCAGCAAAGAGACAATCTAAACAACTTAGTGCTGGTTAGCCAGACTCACAGTTCTACAACCACCTTTCTACAGCTCTCTGTGCAGAAATTGCGCACTGGTTTCTGTATTGCAGTTCCACATGTCAGTCTATGCATTTGGGCAAAGACTGCTCCCTCACCAAAATGCTGGCTCTCAGCTTCACAGAACAGGTAATTCCTGCCTGCAATAATTAATGCAGGGCTAAGAAGGCAGAGCAGGTACCAAACATCCATTGCTCTGCTTGGCAAGCTCTTGGTCCCACTCCTGGCCTCTTTTTCCTCCTCAAGTTTCTCCCCCATTCCCTGGGGAAAAAGGGAAGTGTTTGGTGCTCAAGCCCATTTCTTTGATCTAATACTTCTTTATTCTTGCTGTGGCCATTGGTGGGAGCCGGAAATCTCAGTACCAGATCCAATCAGACACCCCCAGGACACAACCTCAGATGCTTGGTCTGCCCTCACACTGGGGATTAAAGGTGTGGAACCTGCCATGGACAATTTTCACACCCTGCACTCACTCTTAGGAGCAGGGTATGAACATTTTAGGAAGAAAAAGTATTCTCCCCAGTACTGCTGGCTTAAACTAGAACCAGACTTCTCACTGAAAAAAGAATATATTCTTGGTCACAATCCAAAGCACACTTAAGTCAATGGAAAAGGTGCACACAAACAGAAGCTAATCATATTTCAGGAAAGTCTATTTGCAACAAAGATGGAAAATATTTCTGCAAAGCAAAATTTACACTTACAGACCAACTCCTTTCATCAGTTTCAAGCATATTGATGAGAGGATATTGTTTCCACCAGGAATTACAAAACACTCTCATTTAAGGTCACATCCCACTAACATCACAAAAGTGTACTTTAGCTGATTTATGCTTCTGTAGTCAAAGTGCATTCCATGTGTTTAGAAAGTGAGAAGAAACAAATTTAACTGTGGATTATCTCACATAAAATTTTTACAATATGTAAAATACAAAGAAATTAACAAAAATATATGCAGCAATTTATTTCTTGCACTCCTCCTTGCCCATAAGTGAATTATTGTTTTTAATAGATGAACAATCATGTCAGGTTTTTAAGAATATTAAATTTAATTTGTCTATTTGATTTCAATCCATTATTACAACCTATTAGAAAAATCCATGCCAAACTCTGCACATAAATGACTGCATTAAAATTATATGTACATGATGCAACCCCAAATATTCAAATTCTAAACTAAGATGTGTACATATGCCTGAATGCTCACTTTCACCACTCCACACCAAATGTAAAATGAACTGGAAGATACATCTGCACTGACTTCAATCTATTTCACATTGATCAGTAGCTAAGAATATTTCACTATAGAGATTTATCACATTAATTAGCTCTGAAATTACTCATAGTAATTAAGTATATTGTTCATAAACTCTTTAGAGATTGTTGGAATACTTTTGCTGCTACTTAAAGAAAACAAGTATCAAGGGAAAGCATTTTCCAGGAAAAAACAATTGTCTATTAATGATCTTTTAATTCATTTAAGCTCTCCCACCCTTCCATTTGCCCTACCCTGGATACACTTCCTTCTAAGTAGACTTTTTTTCTGAAGGCTAGCATGACTAAAATAATTTTAAAACCCTTCACAGATTTTGAACTGTGACTTACAGCATGTCACGTTATCACTGTGATCTTTGAACAATCCTTGTTTATGCATGCAGCAATCCCAAATGCAAAGCAAAGCACTTCTGGAGTTCAAACCCCCATGTCACAACACTCCAAGCCTACAGAATTTCTGCAAAGGATTTCCAGGGATTCTGGAGGAACTCAAGACTGTGTGGTGCCACAGGATAAAATATACAAAAAGCAGAAACTTAAATTTGCATGGTTTATTATCCAACACAAGGGAAGCCTGACTGAACCAAGAAAACCTTTTAGAAAGTGTAAAATCCAGCAGAGTACTGGATATCAGCATGGAGTGTGCCCCCCTCGATGCCCTGTGGTTTTTTTAAGCAACAGCATGGCTTAAATTTCTCAGGCTTGACATCCCATTGGGCTGGTGCGTCGTGTCCCTTTTTGTCAGGCTGTCACGTCACACGGTGTAATGTGGCATTTCTGTGTAACGGACTGAGACACGTCATGCCAATGACATGTCAGCCTTGTGAATTTCAAAGAGACACAGTTCAATGAAAAACATGGTTTTCTAACTGCCCTGGAGGTTTTAAACCTTAAGAAAAATAAAAAAAGGCTTTTCTTCTCCAGTGATTTTGCCACTGAAAAGCACATGTTTTTTGGTGTTACCCATGTGTAGAAGCAGGTAGCAGATATCTGAATATTTGGACATCTTTATTGTTGAATCTTAAATTGCTGATTCAGTTTGATAATTAGGAAAGGTCCAGAGCACAAATGCATTCACTGAGTAGCTACTGTTGTTTATTCCCACCAGACTACACATACAGTGATAAAACTTTTGTATTTAAGATAAGTCTAAGCACTCAGTTTCCAGGACTCAACTCCATTATTTATTCCCAGAATCTTTAATGGGTACACATGCTGCCATGGCTGTAATGGCACATTTTGGGTCTGCTTAAACACCATACAGCAGGTGGGACAAGGGTCTTAAGCCTTGCCTATCCTTTATGCTGCTTTTAGATTAGCAAGGCAAATGCAGAATTGGTCTGCAACCCAAAGCACCTTAAGAAGTTTTTCAAAGCATGTTTTCTCAACATGAATTTCATATATTCCAAGCTGGAAAACCTACCAACTGAAGAGAACACCTTCCTCCAATCACTAGTGCTAGTCCTTACTCTCTAAACTTCCTAAATGCTCAAGGAAAACAGTGACTTCAACCACACCCTAAAATTTTATTTCATCAAGATTTTTTTTAGTTTGGGAAAGAAGAAAATTAAGATCTTAACATGGAAATTTTAATGCCAATACCTCACTAAATCAAACAAGTGGATGGCAGCATTTTTAAACAGTGTTTTTGCTGATTCCAAACCAGTGATGCTTTCTCAGATGGACTGCTCTCAAATCACACCAACATCACACAGGAGCAGCACTGAGAAGTGGATGAGGACTGCGAAGCCACTAATGCTGCTTGCAGAAAACCAGTGAAACGTGCTCCTTCGCAGGTACCTGTCCTCAACAAATAGGCTGGGTGGGCACTGAAGTCAGATCACAATGAAGTCAATACCCTTTTTCAGTGAAGGAGCACAGAAGAGAATTGATCAAACCTAAATAAACCAGAAGAGAAGGAAGCATCATCTATAATCACCTCCAGTACTGCTGGTCACCTGCCCAGCCAGCACAATTCCTGGGGCTTGCACTTATGCAAATGACTGGAAATAAGAATACACAAATTAAGACACCTTGTTTCCTCAATAAAGCCTTCTCCACAGTCTCTAAAAGGAAAATGTGATGTTAATTACATTGCCTACAACAAAAAACAGGTCCTAAGGAAATACACATGTCCCTAAAGAAAACCAAAACCTAAAAAAAGTGTAACTTCTATCATCCTGTCCTGATCTTCCACTCTAGTTTTAACCAGCTAGCAAGACATGAATCAGTGGCAAAGATCCATTCAAATATGCCAAAGATGTAAATGTATCACTCTCACAAACTGGTATGTGCCTCAGTGTTACAGTATTATGTCTGTTTGGGGGTATTTCCACAACCTACCAGGTATTTCATCAACAAAGAGAGTCTTTGTGAAATCCCTAAATATATCAACGAAGAGAGAGCTCAGATGGTGGGCAGCAGTCAGAAACTTTGCTGCCATCAGCACTGACCCCCTTCTCACCCAGCAGGCGTTCAGAGATCCACACACGTGTCCAAAGAAGCAAATATCTGCTAAAGAGATCAGCGGGCAGATCTTTGTTTGCACTCACAGAGGACTCGAGGTGACAAATATCTACACACATCCATCTATTAGTCACTTGTGCTGCCTGCATACTAGGGCTGGCTTAAAAATAATAAATAAATGAAACCTCTGTTTTCCCAGAAAAGAAAAACATTATTACCTTTGTGATAAAAACAATCATCAGGCGGCATCTTTGGGTGGCTGGTTAGTTACAAACTAATACTAAACTCTTTGGCAAAACCAGTTTGATTCCATAATGCAGAACTTATCCAAAAGTTAGCAAAACTTACGCAAAAATTACTTTTGTTGTACTACTTCCATAACTACATAAGTTTTTTAGATATGACCACAACTACCCTAAAAAAAAGGTAAGAGAAAAGGATTTCTGCCTTTGGAATGGATGTGTCTTCTTTTTTTAAATAATGGGGCTAGCTGAAAACACAGTGACAAATAGTAAAAATAAAATAATGTTCTTCATTATAAAGGAGCTTTATATGATAAAATATTTTCTTGCCAATAACAAAAAAATAGTTGGAATTTTATAATTTATTTCTCCATCAAAATTACATGCCAGTATTGCAAGTTGGAACTCTATGGCTAATTAAGAGCTGTGTTTCATTTCAACCTTCATAATTCCATCTGAGAGGAGGAGATGCCATTCTACAGCTTAAATTTAGCTGTAGTAGGTATGATATGAGATTACCTTCCTTGGAGTGTTAATCCCATTCTGGGAAACACAAAACACTTCCAATGGAATTTTTCAGTGCAAGAAGTACTTTAATTTTAAATATATATTTTTTTAAATGCACAGTAAAACTCACAGTGCAAATGTATAATACACTGCTTCAGCACACACCTGCTCACAAAGCCGTAACCAAAACCAGCAGAAAGTGCTTCATTAAATTTCATGGTTTATAAATAGCTGAAATTTAAAGAAAATAAAGGTAAACCTAAATTTACATTAGCATCTATCACTACACAACTACACCTGCTTTTAACCACCAGTCCTGAACTGTTCTCTCACATATTACCCCTCTTCTGCATCCCTCAGATCTTCAGGCAGCCCAGCATGAGCAGCCAAGGAGGCAGAGTTGGCCATGGATCAGGAACAGGAGAATGTTTTATTCTTCTCCTCTCCCTAATGTAAGGCTCATACACAGCTCTGCATTTATACATGATACAGCACCAAGCAGATCTCCTGAAATATCCAGTTTCTACACATCTGCACAGAAATGTATCCTCTCTGCAGCACAGTACATTGAAATGGGTGATGAGATGCCAGAAGCTGTCAGGAGAAGCAAAGAATTTCTCTAAAGTCTCTTAGAGATGAGAAGGACATTAAAAAAATAGTTTTTCTTGTGTATTTATACCTTTGGATCTAGTGGGAGAGTTTTTTATTTTTCACTATCAAAAAAACTATTTTTAACATTTATGTAACTACCTTTAAGATTTTTCATTTTATGATTATGATAAGAGTGTAAAAATTATTGCTACTAAAGATCAAAATGATCAACTGTCCACAAGGATAATTGTGGGTGTTTAAATAGATGGGTCTGCTTGAAGGACATTGTTTTAGACAACGCACTACATTGTCTCTCTAAAACACAAAACTGGTCTGAAAGTTTACATCTTCAAAATCTATCATGCTTCTTTTTCTCTTTGGAGAGAGATGCATATCTAACCACTGCCAATTCTTATATTTCCATCTATAATTGACAGCAATACCTCTGACAGCTAATGTGGACCAGAAACAAAATCAAGGACCATGGATCATAAATAATTCCAACAGACCCAGGATAAGTAATTCTGTTGGAGAAGAACTGAAATCAACTACTTGATTTTTTTTAACTTGGTTCTTTTTTTTTCTTATGTGGTAAGAAAAAAACACATGCAACTGTAGTGAGCCTACACCATAAATTCCACTACACTCCAGAATCCAATGCAAATCTTGCATGAAAACACAAGACCTTCATATTTCCAAGCTCTGCTGCCACCTGTTAAATTCTCATGTTTATGAGGTAATATGTAAAGACTCAGAATGATATTTGACCATCAGGTAAGCCAAAGTAAATGCATGATAATTCCAGCATTTCTTTGGCATTATTTTAAATTTATTATTAGCTTTAATACCTTAATTCCAATGAGGCATCACTGCCATTTCCAGCAGACAGCTTTTAAGCAAATCAATCCTGTTTCATCTCAGACCAAAGTGTGGTTCTAGAGGAGCTGAGGGACACTTGGTCTGGAATCCTCTCAATGTGTAGATCCCCCTTTTCCAAGGAGTCCTGAGCAATTCCAGACCCATCCTTCCCTGCTCTCAGCAGCCAACCCCCATATGCCAAGTCACAGAGCTCTCCTTGCTGGAGCTCCCATTTCCACCAGGACAGTCCTCATTTTGTTCCAGCTGGGAACCAACTCATTTCCCTTGCCTCCCATGAGCTTTTAGCAAGCCACTGCTGTATTTACTTTTCTATTCTCAATTCCAGAGATGCTATTTAGGGCCTGCTAAGTACCTTAGACTCCTTTGAAAATTGCCTTTATAATATTAGTACCAGTTTTGTTGCAGCTTCTTGATGGCAACAAGACAAAGCAGCACATCTGTGGAGAAGGGGGAGGCCTTGATTCATGGCTACCCCAATCTCCTAAATAACTACTCTCAAAGAGATTTCGACCTCTGATCAAATGTCATGGGATTTTCAAAGCCATGGACCTGCTTTTACAAGCCTCAGCCCAATTCAATTCTTACACTGTGCTTAATAAGATCTGCAGCCCTTCTTTGGTCATAAAGTACTTGATAGTGGCCTTTTTTCTTGGTGCTGAGATGGATGAAGTGTTTTTTAGTATGACAGAAGCACAAATACAAATCTAAAAGAGAAAACCCTCAATCTTACTCTTATAGTTGAGTAACCATTAACCTTTCCTCCTCTTCTCCCCAAAATACCAATTTGTATATAAAAACAAGCTCCAGGACTTAGACCTTGGGTGGCAGTTTTAAGTCTAAAATCAATTTTTGAATTACAAACCCTCTGAAAATAGGGGTTTATAATGGAGCCACTGACAGACCCTTAACTACAGCGGCGCTAGCGGGCACCACTATAATATAAGAATAAAACTAACTTACATCACTTGTCATCATTAAGAAAAATTTTCATCTCAGTTCTTCATTTGAAAAGCACTATAGTTAATGAATGATTACTGAGCCATGACACCTAAATGACTAAAATATAGGAATTATACTGAGGTCAACTCAAGTATTTTTTAAACCATGAAATTAAAGGATCTATTCACTGTGCCATAGGATACCAGTCCTGGCTGTTATGCTCCCCTGCAACACTGACTTTGAGCATAAGGGAATGGTGTGTATTCCTACATTGGAGATAAAGGCCCCATGCAAATTTAAGAGGCGAACACATGATTGCCCAAGAGTGACCAAGTGTGGGGTTCTTCTCTGTGTTCATACATGTTTCCTTCAACACCTGTTTTCTTTATGCCTCTCTGCAGGTAACAAACTTGAAAATAAAGACTATTTTATGGCAATAGAAGGCAGAAACTTCTTCTTTGAAAAATGATATTTAATTATTCAACAGAAAGTCCAGTAAGTTAAATTTAGTACACATTTAAGTACACCAGATCCTTTTACCAAGACACTTAAAAAGAAAGGCATTTTAAGGAGAGCTGACAGTACTGTGCTATCTTGCAATGCTCTGACAGCGCTTAACCACATTTCTTATATTTTGTGATCGTGAATTAAGAACAAAAAAGGCTTATTATCCATGTGCTTGGATGTTTCAAAGGAAAATGGAACCAATGGTAAAAAAAATACAGAGAAATGTAAACATTGCTTGCATATGCATGGTTCTCTAATTTGAAGCCATTTTATTCGTCCTTCCAGCTAGGAAAATGGAGATGCTCATGAGAGCCAGAATTATTTCAATTGCTCACACAACACAAAGAAATGAAAGGGACCAGGTAAAGATATGAAACAATAGAAAAGGAGGCAATTTTCATCACTGCCATGCAAAGATTATACGTCTGTGATACCTCCCCAGTGCACCTACTTTGCTCATGTTCTCACAGCACTCAGCCTGAGCCCTGCTGATCATGAAGATTTGTCTAACACTTGAAAAAATGCCAAAACTATGAAAAAAAGTATGCAGTGCCTATGAGATTAGAGCTCTAGGGAAATGCTGTCAGTCCTGCTCCTTAATTCCAGAAGCCACATTCACCTAATATTTCACTAAGCTTCAGGTAAATGAGGATGACTGAGTAACCCCAGATTCTCAAATGCTTCAAAGCACAAGCAGTAGTAGCAGTGTTTATTATTTTAACCCCAATTCTTTCACCTTTTTTTGGAGGACAAGGGCAGGGGGGACACACACACAGGACTGGTGGGTGTGGAGGGAGGGCAGCACACAAGAAGGAAAAAGCTATCCAGGGAACAGTGACTGAAAAACGGCATTTATTCATTTTTTCCATATCAAATTTTAAATGCACACATTTCCCAATAAAGGGTTTCAAGATGCTACTTGAAGAATATTTTGTTTCCCAATGAGGAAAACTCTCACTAGGTCTTGGAGCTGATGAAAGTGTAAGCAGAAGTGAAGGTTTCCAAATTGAAAACGATGAATGTAGACTGCATGTTAATTGTCACCCAGCTAGTTTGCTCATGTTGGTCACATGGCTAGTGACAGTCAGATGTTGATGGAGTCTGACCTGTTCTAAAAAGCTGGCATTTTCAAAAAAATTAGATAGAAGCTATCTCTGCAGTCTGTGGAAAAAGAAGAGGGGAGAAAGGGGCTCCTGACAGCTCAAGCAGAGGAGGAAAATTAGAAAGGAAAGCCAGTACCACTACCATATGGGCTCATAGCTCATCAGGACAGCTGGCAAGAAACATTGCTCTTCTCTTCTTTACTTCCAGGGCTGTGATACATTTCTTTATATGGCTATCAATAATGCTGAATGATTAATGCTAATGATTTATGTTAATTTCATTATAAGCTTTATTTGTTGCCCAGTGTTGAATTAAGCCTGTCAAATCATCCTTTTCCACGTTGCTAAAGATTCTTAAAATGCAGAGCTAAATATAACATCTGATCATTAATATGTTAATACACCTGTTTCATATATAGACCAGGAAAACAAGAAAGTGGCTATTTTAAGATTATTCTGAGAGCAGTGGTTCAGCAATCTTACATCTACTTACTGCCAATTACTTACAGGAGAAACTGACATTTAACATTTTCTTCCTGCAACCCTTAAAAAAACCAGCACAAATATTATCCTCTGATAGCAGATTGCAAAACACCATGTCACCATTCTTTAAACAGCAAATAATACATGTGCACCTTCCAGTGAGCACTCCAGCCCCTGCTGAGACACCCATTTTCCACCATTCTATAGAAAGCTACCCCTGGTTGTCCAAAATAAGTAGGAAAAGAGTAATAGTCACAGGATAGTATTTAAATATGTTAAATCTATCTCTGGATTTACCCAGAAATACCTCCTCCAGCTCAGACTGTCTATCCCTTTGTGTTCTTCTACATTTTATGCAGGAAAACTGTCAGCCTCTAACTCTTCCTTTATTGATCTCAGGCCAACATTCCAGAAATTCTAATCCCACTCTCTCTCTTCCTTGAAGTTTATTTTGGTTAAAACCAGCTCATTTTACTCTCAGAGACCCAGACCCAGGTCCCACACCAGAGCATCCCCAAGGTGCTGAACCACCCCCTGGGCGATTTCCCCTTCCCTCCCCTGCAGGGACCAGTCCTGGCTTGGACAGAGGGAATCTCCCTAAAGCCAGCAGGGACAGCAGCACTCACAGCAGCCCAAGGAGCTCCCGGCACAGGAGGACCTGTCACACGAGGCAGGGGTGGAGGATCAAGGTTTAGATCAAGGTTTAGATCAAGGTTTAGGTCCCCTTCACCACGTGCCTGCACTGCATCCCATGGGAACCTCCAGAGACCAGGGGCATTTGAGCCAACACCATCCTTGTTCTCATGGCATGAAGCCAACAGAGCCACAAAATGGGGGAAGAGGAAGAGAAATATTTTTTTTTTTTACCTGTTCTAAGGCTCTAAAATATTTTTCAAAGTTTAAGCATGTCAGGTATAATTTTTCACTGTATTTTTCCTGACATATCTACTTCAGCACTACCCTTCACCTGTACAAGGACTGAAAATCACTTCTAAAAAAGCATTTTCTAGTCCGTAAATTTGACTGGGTTTTTCACTTAAAAGTTTACGTACAATTTTTAAATTATTGCTCTACTTACATATTTATTAATAAATTTCTCACATAAACAGCTTGAAATAAAGACACTAACTATAAAAAATTCTTTTAATTCAGTCTACAGAACACACTGCTGTATGGTTTTTGCACTTAGACTTGTTTATTCCTCTGAGGCTGGACAAAAGAGAAGAGTTTGATGACTACAACTACTTAAATGGAAAATATCCTTCGTTTAAGTGCATATCAAATGCAGGACTTAGCACTTGAGCAAATGTTATACAGAATTTGAGGGAAAAAGAAAAAATATTTTGCAAAAACTAACACAGAATTTTGACCTAAATACTAGGAACTGAAATCTGAGCTCTTGTGAAGTTCTAGATGTTTGCCTGAAGGTTCATTGACTTTTGAGCCTGCTCTTGATGTTCTTGTCTCTACATATCTTTCATTAAACTTCCCAGATTTTTAAATGAGGGCAATTTTGGGGGGAGCACAGAAGGGATTGCTCTCCTAGGAACCTGTTTGATCCACTGTACAGAGCACTGATATAAAACAGCTAGACTACAGTTTTATGAGTTCTGAATCCCATCAACCCCAAAGACAAAGTTATATATACTATATTCATAGATCTTAATTACAAAACTTAAGAAAAATACATGTGAATTCTTAACAGCTTGAGCTTATTTTTTTTCTCTTGAAATCGTCTACTTACAGCTTTAAAACTACAGTCTATCAGTTTTGTAGAAAAAAGGAAATAGTGTATTCGTTCCTCCTCCTTTTTATGATGAAGCTACAGTTCTACCAGTTGGTCTGGGCTATACAGCTAACAAATGTCAAAACATATGGACCAAACCATTTATCAAATAATCTACTCTGAATAGATAGGCACTATCAGCAATCTGGTATTGATCTTTACAGGCTACTCTATTGTTCATCTGAGCATCCACAATGCCAGCAAGAATTAATGAAAGAAGCAAAACAATGCATACCAAGCACACAACTTCTTTTTCTACTTTTTTTTTTCCTTTAAGTTTGGTAAAATTTATGTAGCTATCAGAAATACATTACTATAAACAAGTGTGCAGGCAGTATAGGATATGTGATGGAAATATCACCTCCCAAGCATTAACTTCTGCACACTCCCAGTATATTTACTAGTGTAGCCTACTTAGAGGTAAGACCTAGCATGATAAATTCCTTGCAGCATTACACTGGCATTCACTAGAGCTGAGACTGAGATGGCACTTTCATTAAAAACTCCATTTCAGGGCATGTTTAATGTCTTGGACATTTCAAATTGCATCTGGCTGAATCTTGGCATGCAGCTTGTCAGTCCAGATGCACAGTTTTTGTTTGTTTTTCTTACAGAAAAACATATAAATTGGTTGTGGCATCCATGAGTTCCATTGTGACTAAAAATATTAAACATTAGTATTTGGGGAACAGACTCTTTAAAAGGAGAACACAAGGAAAACACGCCTTTTTCAAATTTACCTACATGCTTGCTCCCACACTGCCTTCCATAAGCTCTGTAAAAACCCACAGGTCAAGCTCCCAGTTCTCCTTCAAATTCTTCTTTGAAATGCTCTGCTAAGGAGATGCTATATCATATACTATGTTTTTATTTAGATTGCTAAGATTTGAGATTATCAACACACAAAACGAAATTTTGGATACTGACATTACTGCTATTTTCTATTCACTGTCTGCTGTATGAGGAGCACAATAGGGGAGATGGGATAGAGAGCAAAAAAGCCGTGACCAGACCTACAGCCAACAATTACACCCAGTGAATCTCCTTCCAAACAGCAAAACACAGCCACCACCCACACAGCACAAAGCAATCATAATATGCAAGAAATCCAGGTTTTTTTGCAGGGCTCAGAAATTTAGGTTTGTTTTCCCAAGCTCTGCCCCCTGTAATCAAAACTCCTCTTCCATCTCCTGATTCTTACATTCCTCCCCTATTATAATACATAATAAATACCCCTATGTATTTATTTAGATGGTCATGGCAGTGATTTTACCATGGAGAAATGTGGGGTAGAAATATGAAGAAGCAAGAGGAAGTCACACAGCAAACATGTCTGGAACTCAAAATCACTGGTTCTGGACATTGTCAATACAATTTGTAGACTGGAAGATGTTCTTTCCTGAGGTCCTACTCAAACAAACAAGGTTGTAACAGCACTAATCTTGTTGACACTTTTATATTAAAGAATCCATCATGTTATTATGTAGGAATGTTCCTCACCACAAGCTTCCAAGTTGGACAGGCTCAATTCCACAAAGCACATATATGTTTGGGAAATAGCCAGGTACCCTAAGTACCCTCCTATGAACTGGGGGATAATGGCAAGTCTGAGGAATAAAACAAATTATGATATTACTATTGACAGGGCCACTGCTAACACAGTTTTCTGAGGATCGTGCATTTCTGAAATACTTCCTGTTAATTAACTACAGGATACTTATGAGTTGCAGGTTTTGCTCAAGTTCTGTTTAAGATCTTACTAATTTCCAGTGATTAGCATTAAGTTTAAGTATGTCAGCATTTCCATTATAAACCACATTCTCAGGGGTTTATTAAATTATTGGAAAAAAATTATTCTGAGGTAGAACTCAATACTTAGGGGTAAATTTTCAAAGTGCAGCATGCAGTTTTAGCTCCTGATCTCTGAACAAAGTCAGTAAGAAGCTGCAGAGCTGTACCCCTAGTCAATGCTTTGAAATTTTACTTCAAAGTCTCACCCCAGGAACAAATTCTGTCACACACACAAAAAATCAATTTGACCTCTTTAAATCTGAAGAATGCCTACTATTCATGTACTGTAGCTGCTAATCATAAAAAATTTTCACCATTTCCTAAATCTGCCCAGCCAAACATAAACAACAGCTTTTGGGGAAAGGGAAGAAGGCTTAGAAAGGGTATTAATACTACAAGGGCAAAAAAAAAAATATTGTTGCTTTAACCAGAAGCATAACCAGGGTAATTACACACTGCCATGTTTACAGCCAGCTCTACACACAAAAAAGAAAAAGAGAAAAAAGTAGCAGCGCATTTGTTTAGACATCAACATGACTATACTCAACTGAGCTTATTAAATGCAACATCAATAACCAAGAAAGATGATCCTTTTCTACTGCCAAGAAAATGACCAGGAAAATGACTTTAACCCAGTAAAATGGCAGACATCTTACACTGAAAGATTTGAAGGAGAATGCGTTGAATATAAAGACGACTAGTGCTGTGGCATTGAAGAAAAAACATAATTTTTCATTGATGTAAGGCAGCAGAGCTGGAAAGAACACAAATACAACAGTAGATCCATTAACCACACGACAAGAAATAGTGTTCACATCGACTTACTAAACTGTTTTTGATTCTTTAGTACCAACACGCAGAACAATCCTTACATTATGTTGCCAAGGAAAACCTAGAATGCATTTATTTCATAATGCAGCTTTCTTCCATTATCATAATAGAGCCATCATAGTTGTTGCAAACACTGTATGGCCTCAAACACCTAAATACAGCCGTTAAATTGGACATTTTTTAAGAGGAGGACATTTTAAGCCTCCCTGGAGAGTTGTGTTGCCTGGCAAACTCTCAGCAGGAGCCATCTATTACTGCAAACCTTGCTCACATGTGAGGGAGGAGGAAATGATCTCAGCTAACAAAGGGGACACATTTGGAACCAGGACCTGAGAAGGAAGGTTACTCCAAGGCCATTTAAGTTAACACCATGCACTGACACAGGACCTCAGGTGGGTTTTAAGCTGAGCTGTTGAGTTTAGGAAGCTTGCATCCATCCTTGGCAAGAGATTTTTGTCTTCTACGATGGCAAATTACAGCTTAACCTCTATTTTTATCTTGAAGCCCCATCTCACCTGCTCTCAGCACTGCAGCTTTGTGCCCATTGAGGACAAGGTTGCATTGCAGAAGGAAAATACAAGACTGTAGAGCACCTAAGACACTCAAAGCTTTGTCAAGTATTCCCCTCTCTACATACAAAGGGTGCAAAACCAGACTTTTTAATCACTGTTGTTCAAATTCATCACAGTAGCAAGTCAGAGACACTTTATGATTTTTGTCTGAAAATCAGGAATAACTCCTTTATGTTCTTTGTTGCAGTGTTCATGCTTTGTAAGCCTTTAGTCTGAGGTTTCATTAATAGTATCAATCCAGTGGTTACACAGCTGAAATATCACATGGTGCTACCCTGCCAATTACTTGCTTATCTATTAGAAAGAGCTCAGAAGGACTAACCAGGAGTTAAAGCTATTTCATATCCATTTAATTTAAAGTATTTTTCATTTCATGATGGTTTGTTTACATGTGTAATAAAACTGAGAAGCACAGAGACACCTTTCTTTTGCCCAGCTCTTTATATAAAAAAGCCTTGACACAATTAAACAAAATTATTAGTGGTGGATTAAAATATGGTGCTTGCATTGATCAGTGTTCCAGCTTTTCAGTAAGTGTTTTTTGTTCTCATCTTGGCTACATTTTAGGATTCATAAAACCTGACAATCAATTCTCCTCTGAATGAGTAATAAAAATCTTCCTTTTAATTTCACCTAAACTGTATTTGCACAAATATGCTGCTTGCATAAGCAATATTACAGGATCTTAGTGCAATTTGCACAAATAATTCAATGTGAAAAGTGTGCCATGGCAAATCACATTATCACATGCAGCTCACAATTAACTCTCTTAATGCTGACCCATCAGCAGTCCAGCATCTCACTGTTTCCTAGAAGTGGTTAATTAGTTACCAGAACCATTAATTATGGTCTCTTGCAAAAACACAATTATCTAACAATGATAAATATGTTTTTTTCATTAATTCATGTAATATTTTTTAGAATTTCTTGGAAGTCCTTTTCCCTACTGTCAACATTATCTTCATCCCAATGGACAGAAGTTTGCTGCACACTTCTGCAGAGCCCAATTGAATAAAAACACCTTTTAATTTGGGACTAAATGGGGCTTATGTCAACTCCCTCCAGTCACTCCCAGCCAACTCAGCTCTATATTCTGGATCAACATCTTCTCCACCAGCTCAGTACTAACAGAGACACCCTCACAGACCTCTGAGCTGCAAAACTCAGATTGAGATTGAGCAGAAACTGTACCAGATTAAGAAAGCATTATTTACTTAACATAAATATGTCCAAAAGCAATGCGTAAAAATTATAACACACATTCCCTCAGTGTCCATACAGAGCACCTTTGTGGGAAAACACCAACACCATCACTTCAAAATTAGTACCAGTATCACAGGACATATATATAAAACTTAGCACATATATATATATATATATATATATATATATATATTTTAGATTAGTAAGACTCGTTATGACAACACCTGAAGCACAACTTTCATTTGTACAACTACCTAGCAGCGCTATAAATATATAAATATGTAGGCACAATATTAATTTGACAGCATGGGGTAAGGACAGGGATGGTGTGGCTAAGTGCCTACTAAAGCAGGCTTGGCAGTTTGTTGTAGAAAATATTACACATTCAGTCCTTAGGAACAGAATTCAAACATCAATCCTGAAGTACAGCTGAAAGAGGGAGCAGGTGCTCTCGACAGCCCTTAGCTGGGAAAAGCACACACTCCTAGCTCAGATTGCTTATCCACGTGCTCTATTGTACCAACAGCAGCAGCATGGGATCAGGCATAGTGTGGTGGGTAATTTATATTTTAAAATGTACAGTTTAAAAAGTACGGAACAGTGACCAAAAAAAGGAAAAAATAAATAAAATCCAAGATGGGATTTTATGGTTTACTATTCAGCAAAAGAGGCAAAGAAAAAACTCAGAGAAGCTCTGAATTCAGCAAGTACATTGGATGAAGCTCATGTGCAAATTTATCCAGTCCACTGAGAGCTCCACCAGCAATTGTCTTGTCCAAGCTGCTGGAAAATCCCAGAGCTGCTGCACATCTTTCCATTATACTCTGCCATTCTTTGGAAAACTTAGTTTTCCTCATAATCCCCTCCCAGCCTCAGTAATCCTCAGTGTTCTGATACACTGACCAGCTCTGTTTTCTGGAGCCAGTCTCTATTTCTGTGGCTTTCTGCTTGAAATCAGATCATGAGCCCTGAACAAAGAAAGGCTTGGGAGACTCCACACCCTCTACTTGTGCAGTTTTAAGAAACAAAGGCACATATATAATGCATGAAGCAGAATTATTCCTTTACTGTGTACTGTGGTCTTGTATACAGGACAAAAACAATGCAGTCACCTCCAAATGGAAATTTCTACTCCTTGACAACTTCTTAATCTGCAGAAATGGAAGAGACAACCCCATACAGGGCAGGGGACAGAGAAAGGGAGGAGAAAAGACTAAATTAATAATAGGGCCAGTGACTCTCAAAGGGGTATCAGACATATCCTGCTGAAGGCAAAGAAAGCTTCACTGAGGTTTTCCAAATAATTGATAAGAACATTTTCATTTCCTCATCGCCTAACTTCTCAAACTGGATAGAAAAAATGGCAGGGTTTATACTCAGTCTTTTTAAGCTAAGCCCCAAGAACAGGTTGGGAGATAAAATCAGACAAAACCAGTACTACTTTCTGTAACTGGATTTCACAAAATGCGACCTGGCTTCAAAATACATGAAAGGGCATAATATTTAAAAAATCTATGAGGTCTTTATATTTAAAAAAACTATTTGGCTGCCAACTCACTTCCAACCAAACCTCTACCATACAACATTTACAATCCAATCCCCAGCTTAAAAACTTCGCGCCCTTCCTGGTACTTTCAGCTATCACTGATCATTGTGTCCATCACTAAAACTAACCTGTTTATGGACAAGACTAGGGCTAATTTCATTATCACTTTGGCAGCAATTTCAGTCATTATATTATGTATCTTCAACAATCTGGTGGTGAGCCAATTCTGAAACTAAGTAAATTGACAACAGACAATATGGGAAATACTTTTTTAAATGTTATAAAGATATGTTTTGGAAGAGTTGATGATCAAAGAAGTCATACAATATTCTCATTAATTTTCTCACGATGGAAGACAAAAACCTCACTTACAGTGGAAGAACAGTTTTAAGTTATATAACCAAAAGGCTGAAGGATCAAGCACCAAATTTTCTTGTAAGAAAAATTCACCAAGTATTTTACTTGCAGGCTCTGGGGTTGACCCAGCTGTCAGGAGAGGGCAGTATATTCTGAGTTTTTACTCAGCATTATCCATCTCCCCTTCACACAGATCTCACACAAAGCCAAATGTGTGTGATGGAAACACAGAACAAACAGTTCAAAAATGTAAAAAATACATGGACACATGTTGGAAAGGTCTGGGGGAGTTGTAGACTCTCTGTATTCTCAGGACCTGGTACAACCACAAATGGAATCCCTTTCCTTGCACCAACCACCCTTTATTTCCATTGGGCGGTTGATGTTGTCTTGCATATACAATTTTGTTAAATGTGGCCTCTGTTCTGATACAAGTATCACACTATTTACAGCTCCTTATGGTTTGATTGAACAAATCCTGTTCCACTGATTAGATGTTGTCTGTATTACATAGGCTCATCCTAGATTTGTTTCACCAAGTGCAGGCTATAACAGCTTCTCTCACTCTGTTTCAATCCACAGTGCTTGATACTGCCTCATCAGCCTCTTAAAGGTTCTCCTCCTTCTAATCAAGCCCCCAGAGGCACTTCAGCAGCTAACCTGGGTGATTACAGGCATTGCTGTTGTAATTTTCTAAATTGTAAATGCTTTTTCTTAGTCATCAGTTTCAATTGTGTAAAGTTGCCCAACTGTAATGGAAGTTGCATGCAGAAATATTGTTGAAAATTTAATTTGCATGCAAATCTGCCCACTTGCCATCCTTTACTGTGAAGTGTTAATGTAGTCACACAGTGCTGCACTCATGGATTACCAGGATTTTCAACCAGGCTCTGTGACCACGACCACTTGACTGTACCACCCTGCCTTGCCCCACAAACGTTCCCATTTGGGTTCACCACCCACAGGCTCTGCTGGCACACATGTATTTTCAGAAGCACACTGTTGACTATATGCTCCTACATTTAGCCCCGCTCACAGTAGCTACAAAATTATTTTCAACCACTGCAGTTGTGCCAAAACTAAAATACATATTTTAAATATTAACATTTTTACTTCATTGGCCTCCTTCCCTTTATTTCTCTCAGTCAAAAACAAACATAAAAAAACCAACTCCACAATCTCTGGCACTTTCCAGTGAGATTGATCCTGAGCCTTGATACCTGTCTGTTGTCAGAGGTCTTTCCTCTGCCTTCCCTTGCTCCTGCTTTATTCCTTTGTAAGAAAGGCAGCTGCACGTGCTGCACCCTTATTACTGCAGGCTCCATCAGCAGGTGCCTGTCATTATCACCCACCAGCTTTCCACTGTGATTTATTGTATTAAGCAGTTGTAGCTGTAGGTAATTAAGGAGTACCACTCTGATGCTCTGATGTGACTAATAATCACTACACAACTCCTGTTACACTAGGAAAAAGTCTCCTTCCTCCTCACTTCTTAAGATTTGCTCAACACAGGCAGCTGACTTGCTGCTTCTTTTAATTCCATATTCTACACTTGCAGCACTCTGGATCCAAAGTCATTTTTAATGTAGCACCTGTAGACAGTGCAGCTTCATTCTAAAGAAATAGTAAAACTGTACACATACTTATTCACAAGTAAAAATAATTCTCAACTTAGAGACAACTTCATTTTTGTTTCTGAAAATATTGGTCTGCCATTTTTACAAATACCAATGCCCAGAAGTGCCTTCCAAACTTTGGCATCTTTATACCATGGGAAGGACAAACTCATCTCCTGTACATGGACATTCACTTCTTCCAAAACCTGACTGAAAAAAGCACAAACAGGAAAGAATCACACATTTAGCATTTGTCTCCATAGGTTTTAATCTAATGAGAGAGTGATCCAACCTACTCTAACTTTCCTTTGCAGAATCCTGTTTTCTTTACAGAGAAAGTATCCCCACCCCAGTGAGCAGGAACTGTATGGCAAAATGAAAGATAATCCAGACACTCATTTCAGAAAAAAACCCCAAATTTTAGACCTAAGATCTATTAACTTTGGGGAAAGGAAAACACTTGTTCAAATGAACCAATAATCAGACTGTAAACATTCTATATCTATTCTGAAAGCTGAAATAGAAGGGTCATTGCTAACAAAATCCATTCACCCATTCTTCAACTGTACACTAGCAAAGTGTTTATAAGTTTCATTAGCTATTGGTACAAAAAAAAAAATCACTGCTAATAATTCAGTAATAAAGTGAAAGACTTTTCCAGAAACCATTAGTACATTCCAGATTTTCTTGGAATTACAAAGATGTAACAACACTCTCAATTGTGTTTTGAGTTGTTGGGATTTTTTTTGCTTACCAAGAAAATTTACAGGCTCATTCATTAAATCACAGGATACAAGACACTGGAAATGGAATAGGTCACTAAGGGTCAAGTATTATTTTTATACATAACTCAAGCATTGTCCCTGGAGTAGGTCTGAATGATATGTGAAACAGTCCAGTAATGAGTGTTATCACTTAATTTGGCATTCTTATTCGAAATTCCCTTCAAAGCCTCTCTTCTGTATGTTGAAATAACCCAAAATGTCTTTGAAACATTCTATTACTACTATAATAAGCAATTTCATAACAGAAGAAAATTGTACTTTTCTTTCTGATAAGTTTGCACTAATTGAGATACTGAAAGGAATTTTGGAGTACCAGAAAAGAGAAAAAGCAGTAAATATTTTAGCTTCTACAGAGAGATGCAAGGGAAGGCAGTTCAATTTTATAACCTGGACCTACACCTAACAGGATTTGCAAGTTTAAAGAAACATACTGCAATTCTGGGTTTTCACAGTGCTCATTTAATTGAATACACACACTGAGAAAACTATTAAGAAGCAATTAAAGATTAAAAGTTTCACTGCAACTTCTGCTTCTCATTTCATGGCAACATTCCACTGCTAGAAGGAAAACAATATTTACTGTTCTGACATACCTGGCCTTCAACCATATTCAGAACTGATTTGGGGCTGCAGAAATGGAGCTGACAAAGACTGACAGAATAGTGTCTCAGAGTCTTGCAATATTGTTAATTTCATTTTAAAGTCCTTATTCAAAACAACAACACACATCCCAGTGCATCATTATGTCCTGCATTAACTTCATTTACTCAGAGGAGTTTTTCCACCTCTCCCCTGCTCTCAGGCAGAGGTCACTGCTATCAAAGGAGGCAAGAGCGCTCAGTTTACAAATCTTTGTGCATCAAGACACAAAGAGCAGAATATGAGCATGTAGATTAACTCCTTTGAACACAGCAAGAAGTATAGCTATAAGGCAGTAAGCTTAAAGCAAATGATAAATTATTAGGAGAGAGACAAAAAACTGTCTTTCACAGCAGTTTTCCAGTGACCCTAATTTTCAGATTCTTTGCACTTCTGGTCACAGAGTGTCCAGTCTGGCTCCAAGCCCATGGTACCCTAACTCAGCAAAGCAAATTCTACAAACTGGATACCTGGAGCCATTCCTACTTCCCATCAGGTCAGCTGGTCATAGAAGATCTTAATTATTTACAGGTCAAACTTACCCAGCCAGTCCCAGTTCAGGTACAGTTGTTAAGTGCAGGCTGTGCTGTGCTCTGGGTGTGGCTTGAACCTGATTTTTATTAACACTTGCTTTAAAAGATTTTTTTTTTTTAATTTTCTTCAGTGAACTACAATTAAAGATTTGTCCTACTTAGACACTTTTGCATGTCACACTAAGCCATATACAAGCCCCCCACATAAAACAGAATACACATTAAGGTACAGTTCCAGCATACCTTACAATTTGGTGTTAGAAGGAACTCTACATAAAATACAGACAGCTCCTCAGTCCTTTCCTCCACTAGAATAAAATCCCCATGCTGTCTTTGCAGAGCAGAGTTCTCAGGATCTATCTGCTGTTCTAACACAGCAGTAATTGCCAAGCACCTCCAATCTAGGGTTCAAGCAAAATGATTTTGAGCAGCTCCACATCCCTTCTCAGGATGTCAGCACTGGCCAGCCTCTTCCATTGCCTTCCTGTGCATTTTATCTGTGCCTTTATCTTTTCCTCCCTTTATTTTGCTTTATCTATTTTCGACAATAGTGACTAGCCCAGTATAACAGCATTATATAAGCTTTTTACAGTGCCATGTTTTGCTTTACAGAGTGAGCATAAATGAGGAAACACTAAGTTAAACCCTGACAGCCAATGCTGGATGTATCAGCTTGGCCTATAAATAAGCACTGATCACCTCCATTTTATTGAACTCATTTTCCAGGCAAGCAAAGACCACGAGATTCCTCTGCAAATTTTCCCTTTACACTCTCCAGCAGTGCTGCTGGTGTCAGCCCCGACAGATTTATGGCCTATTCATTCATGGGAACAAAAACCCTGCCAGGGCTGGTCATGGAACACGCAGTAGCAGTTAGTTCAGAAGATAACAGCTGCAATACCTCACTTCCTTATTCAGCACTCTATAGCACACACTACTTGGGAGATAATAAATGCTTCTTGTTTGTATTTCTTGAGTAATATCAGGGGAAAGGGTCCACATTACAACAGTATGAAGTGGCACTGCAACACAGGGGGATTAATCAGTGCTTTCAGTGCATTTATTCCTTCCCTGCCTTTACAGTTTTATAACTGACATTAACAAAAAGTTGCTCTGCACTGTTTTTATATAGTGTCCCTTCCAGAGGCAGTCAAATACTTAATTTTTTTTAATTAGCTTTCACTTAATTTAACAGGTTGCTTTGAATTATTTTGAATTCTGAGGTCTTACATGCAGGCATTCACTGTCAGAATTAACCAGTTATGTTCCCTTACACCCAAAGCCAAAAAAACTGCTTTAACTGGAGATTATTGAATCTGCCATATTCCTTGCACCATTTTGAGAAAGCAAAGGTGTAGTAGCTTTTCAGACAGTCTCTAGCTGCAGTAGGATGTGGTGTCAGGGAGAAGAGGTCAGAGTGAATGAGCACTGCTGGTTTTGGAGGGCTGCTCCCAGCCATCAGTGTTGGGAGAGGCACTCTCAGGTGGGGTAAAAGCTGAGTGTTTAAGCCATGCACTGATGCCTCCTTGCAGGCAATCAAACCCTTCATCCTTCTCTCAAAAGTGTCTGCTGCAACTCCACCTCCCCTTCCTCTGCAGCACCTCTCTGTCCCTCTGAAAAAAGCAGGATGGAATTACACCAGCTCTAATCAAAGCAGCATGGGCTGAGATCAAGACCCACTTCTGTGCAACTAATGCATATTTTCATGGTCCCTTTGAAGAGAATACCTCAGTGACATGAAAACCAGAGTGAAATTTTATCAATTTGTAATTTTCATCTTTTTACCACTCTATTGCAAAATAATACCCAAATAAAGCCCTAAAATGAGCTCTTAATTACATTAAAATCAGGTTTTACTGAGTATTTTTTAGCCTAGAGCATTATAGTCAGCTCTTACAACTGGCTCAGGAGATCAGAACTTCTAATCTCAGAGAGAATTTTCAACTTCAGAACCACAGTATACCCAAAACTTAAGCTTATGGGGGTGGGTTTTTGCTTCACTTGAAAAAAATGAATAGCAATTTCTAATATAATGGTGCAGACCAAAAGCATTTACCATCTGAATATCCTACAAGCTTTTAGTGAAGTCATGAGCCACTGTCCCAGTTCTTAGTTGGCTCAAATGCACCTACAAACCATGGCAAATAAAGGAGCAGATTTATTCTAAGTGTGGCAAACAAAGGAATGACCAAAAAGCACACTATAAAATAAACCATTAGTTGGCCTAATTAGAAAATTCACCTCTCCACCAAATCTCATCTTCCTCAGCAGAGCAAGATAAACAGTGATTCCCTGGATGAGACCAAAGGCCTGGAACCTGCAGCACCTGAGGCTCCAACTGCAGACACAAACGCTCAGGACCAAAAAGATGCTTCAGCCACAGCAGCAACACAGCCCACAGAAAACATCTCAGCACCTCATCCTCCAAGGCAGGCACTGCCCCAGTGGGCTCAGCCCTGGAGATGCAGCTCTGCACCTCCTGCTCCTGATGGAACGCACAGAAAATGTGGCGCCTCCTCTGTAACCACAGCCCTGGCTAATCAATCACATTTTATGGCCTGGCCTCTGGCTCAGCTCACTGTAACACTGGGGAGAAGCAAGAGCAGCAGTATAAAATTTTGCCAATTTAATACTCCTTCCTAATTTTAAGTGGCACAGAGGGGAGGGAGAAAAAGGAAAAGAACTCAACAACAACAACCCCAAACTCCACCTGTACTGAGGGCTTTAATCCTCTCTGCTGCTCCCATTGGGTGGGGAAGAAAGGGAGGGAGAAAATTGTTTCTGCATTGAAAATGGGGAAATGTAAGAAACTGACCACTCACATGATTCATCCTTGCATTGTCCTACCCTGGCAATATAAATCTAAATATAAATATATATTTAATTGTACAATATTTATAAAGAAGCTTTTATGAAACAGGCTTACTTTAACTGCTGAAAATTAGCCACCCCCCGCTGTAAAAACTGGATTTGTTCCCCCCACTCAACAAAGAAATACATCCATTCTTATAATTGTTCTTTTCTTTCATATCACCTAATATAACAAATCCTAGAAGACATTACAGTGCATCTGCTAAGCAGCTTCTTTATGAGTTGAGGCTTCAATGCTTTAATGGGGAAATTGCCTGATTTAAGTAAATCATGTCACCTCCACCCAAGTAATCATATTTGTTGCAGACTTCTGCTGACCTCATCTCTCCAGCAAAAACAAAAACACATTTACATTTTCAGCTTGAGATATTTGGTTCAAATGATTTACAAATAGGTTGTAATGAAAACTAATTTTAGCCTACTCCAAAGATACTCTTTAAGTTCTCTGTTGATAGTGTTTACAGATATTCAATTATTGGTTACTGTCACTTAAACACAAACAGCATGTTTTTGCATAAAACAAGCAAGTTACTTGTATGATCATTTCTTTATAGGTTACAATCTTTTGAAAATGTTTGTTGCAGGGGAAGTAACTGAACATCTAAAAGGCTGAACAAAAGCTAAATGTATGTATTTTCTACAATAAGAGGTTCCAGGGGGTTTTTGTGTATATTGTTTTCCCCTCTGTTTCATGCAGGAAATCCTTTTAGAAGCAACTTCCCACAGCATGATCCGCATCATAACTTTTCCATGTGAAATGTTCCAGAAAAAGCTAGCTAACTAGTCTTGTGAAATTTCAGGCAAGTTTTAAACAACGGAAAATAAAAGCAATTATTTTTATCCTAGTTATTTTTCCCACATAGTGGCAAAAGCCAAACTGCTGCCATCATAAGGGCCGAGGTGAGAATTTCCAAGAGCACAGCACACCAATGCCCTCCAGACTGACTGCCTCACAGGCTGCCTTTCCAGCTAAAATGAATTTATTCATCACTCCTACTTTTCACTTGGCCATGGATTTCCCAGCATGCACACACAATTTCTAACTTACAGCTAACCTATATTCTTCCATCTCAAATTCTGATGCAAAAAAGAGAAAGAGGGCAGGGGGTTGGAGGTGGAGGGAGAAACCCACGGTAGTTGCAAGAAATTAAAACTTTCTTGTATGGCTGTAACTTGAGTGCAATTTTAGAGACATGAGACCACAGGACCTATTCAATAATCTAACCTAAGGGGATGCAACAGAGATTAAAAAGCTTCATTCAGCTACTTCCATTAGAAGAGCACACCCCCAGCACTGTGAAGAGCCACAGAGACTTATTGAAACTGGTGTAGGTCTGGAGAAGTTTTACAGTTCTTTACAGATCGCAATAATTTCAATTTAAAAAAAATCTTAAAACCATTTCCTTGTAATAAACAGAAGATGGTTTTAAGTACTGATAAGCTGAAATGGTTTGCCTTGGATTTATACTCCCTACATTTAATTTCAAATTTGAGGTACAAAGGGGAGATTTGAGGAAATAAGGCACTGCTTCCCTCAACATACAGGCCAAATGAGACTCAGAGACCCAGTGGCTTTTTCCATCACATTAGGAAAAATATGTTTGGATCATAATCCAATTTTTTCTTCCTTTTGAAACCGATTTTCTAGGTTTCAAAACAAACATTTATTTGTTTTTTGTTATTTCACAGAGACATTGGCATACTCAATTTTTTTTATAAGACAGAAAAACCTAAACCTCTGCTATAAGAAACCCATAAGGCAAAATTTACACATTGCAGCCTGTAAATTTAAAGTGAAAGGATGATGTATAACCTCCCATTTACTCATATTGACGTTTAAAATGACCTAAATAAGTAGCATAGGGTCCTTCAGAAAGGCTTCCTTTATTGAATTCCTTCTTCAGCTAAAAGGATGAAGTCTCACGTGTAGTTCTAGGGGATACTATTTCTTCTCACTAAGAATATTCATTAGAAGAAAAAAGGAAAGTAAAAAAGAGCAACTAAGCAAAACTCAACATTTTGCTTTAGCTTCATATCTTTTGTGCAGGGCTCTCTCCATTACAATTCCCTTTCAAGCATTTACAAAAAGATTGGCTTGTCCTGAGTTGTTACAGAAAAATCAAAAGGAGGGAGAGCATGAAAAATCTTCCACAGGCAGTAAACATCAAGGTGATAATAGGAGCAATATAAAGGTGATAATTGACCTCAGTGGTCAATTTAGCCTAATATTCTTTCCCTGATACTTGCCTTTACAAATAATTTCATATTTATAAAAGTTCTCAATATGTCATAATGTAATACAATAGAAAACAACCTTTTCCTAAGTATTTCATTATCTTCCAATCAGGAATGAAATCAAAATATTTCTCGGAAATTTACAGTAACAACTCTAGATCTTGTTACCCACCTGCATCTCTAAAACATCTACTAAGACAATAGTCCCACATGAATTCTGGCATTGGTTCCTGTCATTCTAACCAACCGAAGAGTTTTCATCCCATACTCCTCTCTTGGTTTATGCCCTTTCCCAAATTCCTTGCCTATCCTTTGTCGCAGAACTCACACAACCAGTGTCTCATTGCACCAGGAATGAGCTAGGTGCCTTTTCAATGTTGCTTTGATGCATTTTTTTTCCGAAATTCATACAACTTGGTATGAAATTCCCTTTCCCAGGGCTTTGATCCCCTAAAAATATAGGTACAACATGGTTTTAAAGAAGCTTTCCAAGTTTTCAATATGCAGTTTCTCACTTTCAAAATACACTGCCCAACTGGCTAAATTTGCCTGCTATCATTCTCCTATGGATGATTGATTTTATCACATTTTCATAGGTACAATAAAGTCCTGTCCTTCAAAAGATAACATTTTAGTTATTCCACCTTTAGCAAAGAGCCCGGGTTAGAAGCTTCATAAAACAAGAAGTAACTCAGCAGGTCTATGCAAGAAGGTTGTTTCAATATTGTCCCATAAAAATCAACTTCAAAAGTCAAGGCATGGGATTGAAGAATGTTCAGAATAATAGAAAACTTGGGTTGGAAGGGGTTTTGAAGATCATCACACTGCACCCTCTGCCATGGGGAAGATTTGGGTTTAAATTTTGCACTGTCAAAAGGAAACAGATATATTGTTTTTGATAGTAGAGATGTGCCTTCTGACTAGAAGGCTCTCAGTGTTAATACTATTATTTCAGTTACGTGAAGTCATCTGAAGTTCTTTTGCCGTCTGCTTCAGCAGTTTTCCCTGCCTCCCTCCTTGCCCATCCTTTGTGGAGTTGTCTATAGCTGCCCCTTCACAACAGATTCTTGTAAAGATGAAGGTGGAGCTCTCCTGCTCACCCAGGACCTTGTTACTGACAATTACAATTAATGTGTTAGCAGGGGCACTGAAGGAAAAACCATGCTACAGTCCCACCATGGGTTGTTGCCTCTTCAATTGCTTATACTGTTGTTCTTGAGATCTTGTTAAAATGATACTTAATGACTGCTGTTTAGATTCGTTTATCATGAAACCTTATACACAGGTTATTCACCCATTTAGCTTGCCAACTCCCTTCTGTTATCCTTCTTCTCCATTAACTGCCTGTTAACAGGAGTTTTGCCTGCACAAATAATTCATTTCTTACACTGGCATATCTTTATTACTGAAATATATATGTAGATCACATCTATATCACATGTTTTTTCATTAATTTATGCCAGAAGAGTACAGTTTGTGTTTTCCTTGTTGTTTTTCTTCTCAATGTTTTCAGGATATTGGCTGATCAATTGTGTTCTGATCAATACAGAGATTAAATGGAAACACACATTTCACCAATATATGTTTATTTGTGCTGAATAGGACAGCTATTCCCTTTGAAATATTTTCCATTTTGCTGCTTAGAGTTAAGGGGACTGTGCACAGCTTATTTCATATTCATTTTTCTAACAATTAAGCACAAAATTTAAAGAGAGCTGTGACTATTACTTACAAGTTGGCCTATCCATAGTCACTCTGCTCCCCAAGAAGTGATTTCTCACCCTCAAGCTGGTTTTACTGAGTTACTGAGTGAAGCAGACAGGAGTGCAGAATTCAGGGATAACACTCACATGCTATACAATTCGCTCCTCCATGTACATACAATTTCACTGATGCTCACTGTGTCCATGGCCAGGCGAAAAGTCTCTGGGAGAACTGAGGTTTCACAATGCCAGACCTCAGAGAAACAATCCACTAAATGAATACTTTCTCTTGGAATCCTCCAAAGTATCAAATTTTGTTTACTATCCCTTCCCTTTACCTTTTGTACATGTAAAACTGAAATAAAATCAAAGTCTCCTCAGTCACACACACTGGCCTGATCCCTTGTAATATTTTATCTGATTCAGTACATCCCCAGAAGCTTTTTGCAACTACAAGCACATGTAATTGTCTGGTTTATTGACAAATTAGGTCTCATTTTCTTCACATTGCATATCAAAGATACTGAACACTCCCCAGCTGTAGCCAGGAACAAATTTCTGGGCATAACAACTTCCTCTGCTCACCCATCCGTGCACTAGACCACCACACACTGAACTGCTGCCTTGAACAGATGGCACCATCTCCACTCAAGGAGCTCTGCCATTGTCAGGCTGTGTGCTGGTACCATTGCAGCCTTTCTTACAGCAGGCACTCACCGCAGAACTTAAATTTCCTGAATGCAATACTATCATAAAAGGAAGGAATGCATGCATGCAGACAAAGAGGGTGTGTGCAGCCTCTCTCTCTAGAGATATAGATATTTATATAAACAGACACAGAGGCTAGAATTTTCTAGCTGTGAGCAGACAATGGCCCAGGGCTCACCCTCCCAGGCTGTGGGCAGAGACCCTGCCTGGTGAACTCTGGCAGTGGCACAGAGTCATTCTGCCTTTACTGCTCCAAACAAACCACCTCTGGGAACCTAACTCACAGTGAGTGCTGTTTCTGAACAAAACTGTGTCACAACACGGAGGGAAGCTGCCTGAAATGCTTCTCCTGCCCCCGATGCTGCCACAGTGAATTCCCCAGTAGCTGCAGCCTGCAGATGATTTGTCTGCAGTGGCACCAAAAGCTCGTGGGACAGGCAGGGCACGGGACAGACTTGGACTCCTTGCACACCAGGATGAGGAAAATCGATTTCAAATCCCAAGGGAAAAAATTACTGCTAAAGAAGGTCACCCACCACTAAAAGTTGCTCCATTGTCGTGAAGTCCTGGAAGGAATCCTACAAAAATTAGTTAAGTGTGGACTCTGAGCTGGTAATCTATAAATAACCTGGGGAATGCAAACGGTAAAGAAAGAAGCTAAACTTTAAACCAGGTAAGATTTGCTTATGTTTGTTCTGATAAAGAATTTAGGTGACACATTGTTTGATACTGAAGGACAATAATTTGTACACTGCAGAAACAGCAAAACTGATACAAGGCAAAGTTGATTCATGACAAGTTGGGATTGCTGCCAGTGGAGTGTGGAGCAACTCACTGAGGAAAATGGTCCAATAACCATTTACTGGAACCAAGAAAATGCCTTTTTCTCGAAATCAGCACGTTCATTCAAAGGCAGCCCAGCTTCTTATATAATTTTTAGGAGGCCAAGACTGAACCTCAGCTGAAGAAAGGTCCCAGACCACCACGGGTCAATGGCCTTGCCAGCAGAGAAGCTGGCAGAGAAGCCACAAGCCAAGAACAGCCAAACCTTGGTGCTTTCACTCGTGCTATATTTAACAGGTACACACCCAGACAAGCTAAGGAAAGGGCACTGCCAAGTGGACATTACCCCTGCTCTCAAAGGGAAAATAAACATTCAAAACAAAGACCAACAGAACAGTGCTAGGAGCCATCTGACTACCCTTAGCAGGGATTCAGAGAAAGAAATTCCCTGTAAAACTCAGGATCAAGTGGGGAAAGCCAAACAAGTGAAGCAAGACTATAATTCTACAGTAAAGTGCTAGCCCAATCATATAAATAAAACATCCAGTATTGACAAATATTATAAATCTATTAATTTCACAGTATTTCATGCCTTTTTTTCTTTCCTCCTCATGATAAGCCCCACTTTCTGAATGATACAATCCTATGGAGAAAAAAAAAGCAAAACCACAACTTGCTCATTTTCATAGTCTCAATTTAAAAATCAGCTGCAGAGAAACCATAAAATCAGCTGGAGAGAAATCAAGGTTTCAAATGCACCTCTACATATACCAAAGCAGAAAAAAAGTCAGCTTTGAGGCCTATTCATGACATATGAATGCTTGGTGAAACTGAATATGCTAAATTAATATTATAATTTTAAGTACAACAGGAAGAAAAAAAGAGGATAAAGAAAACAAAAAGAAAAAAACTTTGATGCAAATGGTAAAATGAAACAAACACCCAAGACACAGCATCCACTTTAGCAAAAGAAGAACTGCTGAACTACTGGCATGATATCTGCAGTGCTTGCACAGATCCCAGCTCTTTGAAAGAGGTTTCTTGTTAGTATTTCCTCACTTTTCCTGACATTCCAGAACACAGAAACTGAATCATGTCATGCTCAAAGGTGATGAGAGAGTGGAAGGAAAAGGACTTCAGGTGCTCTCTCAATCCTTAGGAGCAAGTTACAAACTGACAGGGAGTATTGGATAAGGTCTTATAAGCAGCTGGAGAAATACATGGAAGCCAGGTAGAGACAAGTCTTTATTAGGAGTTTCAACAGTTTTATTAGTAAGCAAAATGTACCCCTGATTAAAACTTGAACTTTGTGTTTGGCTGTTTTTGGGTAATTATAGCAGCTCTCCCTGCATGATAAATGCTTTGTGAGCTGTAAGGGAGGACCAGCTCTGCTGCACAAAACCTGCAGAGTGACAAGCTGACAGTGAGTGGAGCAGCCTCAGAGCTTGCATATCAAAGATGGCAAGAATCACAGTTTAGGGACAAAATGGTGAGTGCAAACCCACCCCACCCTCTCTCCCTTACAACACCTGGTAACATTTAATCATTTTTTAAAGACAAAGTCCCTTTGTAAGAGGGGAAGGCAGCCCAGCAATGTCAGCAGTACCTTAAACCACAAATGAGAAAGTAACCTATAAAATTAAGCCAAGAAACTCAATTTCAGAGCACCTTAACATGACACCTGTGAGCCTTGAACTTAACTTCAGAAAAGAATTCTTGTCCAGATTTCCAGGAGTCTCAGTATTACTTTTAAGATTGCAGCAACATCAATGAGCATGTGATGTTTTCACATGCATCACATATATCTCTACACTCATGCAAACACAACCACAGCTTTTGCTTCCATACATGAGCATGGTAAACATGAGGTATGAGATGGCAAACACTGGAATTCCATCCACTTTCAACATAACTGATACTTGAACAGGTCTGAAAACAAATGAGGCTATCCTAAAGGTAAGGCAAAGCACAATATCAAAATAAAATATTTGATAGACACCATTAAAAATAATATATTTGAACTACCTCTGCCATATTTTCCTCTAAAAGATATTTCAGTTTACTAGGTAAGAGAATTTCTAATTACACTCCTCTGGTTATTGTGTTATACAAAACATAAAGCCAAGTTGAGTCAGGACTGTGACAAAATGGGCAGCACAATAGCCTGTGGATTCCACGTTACTCTACTTTCCTATTAAATATTTTAGTCACTGACCACATATAGTTTGCCTTCTCTTGGGAAATTAACTGTTTTTTCCATAGCTGCTACCACCAAATGGGGTGCACAAGACACATCAGAGAAGAATTTATGCAACCAACATCCCTCTGCAGCTCTACAATTTTTTTTGCACTATACATCACATTAAACCAGTGTCCCTGTAGTTCAGTGACAGCACAAAACACAATTCCTAAAACTAATACAACTTTTTGCCAACGACTGTTCATATCCAGTTATGATTTTTGTATTCTACTCCAGAAGCAAGCCTAAGAGTTTTCCTTGCTTCTGCATTATATTTTTGAAACCACACAGCAACATTATCTCTTTCTGGCATTAAGAGGGGAAAAAAAAAGTTCAAGAGCCTTCTCAAAGCAATATGATATGTTTGATTATTCAGACTTCTTTTTTTAAGGTCAACAGAACTGAACTCAAGATTGAAGCCAATACAAATATATCTACTCAAAGACACACTAACAGCGACAAAGTTATTAATCTGTTTTGAAGGTGTATGGTTTTGGTTATTGAGGCATATGATTTTTAGCACACTCAATTAAAATATGAACTCATGTCTATTTCAAATTTTCCGATTTTAAATATTAAATAATAATATATACGAGATATTTATTTTGACAGAAAACCAAGTTGATATCTCCAGAAGTTGCAAAATGGTGTATTTTTTGGATTTTCATCAAATACAAATTGAACTGCTTTTTAAATTATGTTGTTAAATTACTATATTAGCCATGTATATATTAAAACTTCAAATGAAACACTCAGAATAAAAAGTAGTTTACAGATTTCTTGTTTGAACATCAATAAATCTTTAGGACATAAAAATGTGAAAGAAGATGACAGAAAATCCAGTTGTTGTTCTGCATGTGTTTCAGGCACTAACAGGTTAAAACCAATCATCTATGCTATCCTCTCACAGGTTAATTCATGCATAGAGGACAGAATAATCTACTCATTTGCTCTCATGCAGCAAATTAATAGACCAAGCAGCAAGAGGCATTTGCATCTTTCCAGAACTAGCAGGCTATTTGGCCAAAAGTATCTATTCCTCTTGAGAAATCACCCAGATCCAAAGCACCTGATGAGAAATCCTGTGTGGCCTTACACTATTCCCTGGTATTTGCTGCTGTCTCCCTGCTTCCAGGTGAGCAAGTCCATAACAGAACACCTCTTTTCTGCTTTTTGTTTTCAGGCAAGCTCCTGCAATCTCACCTCAGAGCCCTCCCCAGAGCAAGGGGAGCTCAAGTTGTGCAAATCACTGGCTTTGAACTCCCTGCCCATTTCCCATTGCTCCTCCACAAGGTGACCACCGAAACCCAGAGAAATCCCTGAGCCCAGGGCAGAGAGGAGTTTTACACATTTTAAACCACCTAAAGCAATTTTACCAACATCAATCCATCTTTGTGCTACAAAGAACAGCGCTGGGCATTGAATGTTGCTATCCATGCCCAGACAGGACACAGGGCTTCCTTACAAACATTGCAAGGATCCTCCCAGGGCTCAGTCCTCCCAGCTGAACCCCCCATACATCCAGGACAACCACAGAATTCCTTGCTGCTCCAGTTAGAGCCCATCCACGTGTTGCACTCCAACTGGAGTTCTGTAGCTTCTCACAAACAAGGCCATGCCCAGCCCCTGTTTTCTCAGTCTGGCACAATGTCATTATTTTACCACTCTCCTTCATGTCAGAACTGATTTTTACACACATCATTGATCCAAGGTATCTCAGCAGTAACCTCTACATGGCCCTCTGAAGATCAGCCCACTCCAAAGAGCACAGGGCTCAAGAGGTAACTTTTTCCTACCTACCTTATTTTCCCCTGTGCTTCATGTTTCCCCTTCAATACCTTACCAGATGCACAAGGCTACAGAACCATCAAAACAAAATTACATTCAGAAGCCATGAAACTAAGTTCAGAACAAATTATTAATATTTGTCCTCATCTACAGACATTCAATTCTAGCTTTCAATCCAAGCACTAAAAACCTTGCTGAACTCTGTGTGTTTACCTCAAATGAAGAGAGGTAATCTCAGCCTGGTGCCACCCACTTAGGACACTAAACACAGCATTTTCAGGGGAAATTTAAAAAGTTGCTTTTCAAATTTGGGAGTGATTATGTATTAATAAATGCACACCTTGTCTGGCAGTCATCCTAAGGCTAGAGAGATTTGATGGTTTTACTCTCAAATTGTGCCCTCAACTGGCACATCCTTTTTGTTTGTGGTTCTTGGACATGGGTGAGCTGCACCGATGCAGTTTTCATCTCTGCTCACCCCTCAGAGCAGCTGTGGCTGCCCCATCCCTGGAAGTGCCCAAGGCCAGACTGGACAGGGCCCTGATGAACCTGGTCTGGGGGAGAGGTCTCCCTGACTGTGGCAGGAGGCTGGGACTAGGTGATCTCTAAGGTTCCTTTCAACCTTTAACACTCTGATTCTATAGTTCTGCCTTTTTTCCCCCCCTGTTAATGCTTATTTCAGTGCCGTTCCCACTTCCACATCAGTGACACAGTGTGACCCTTGTAGTCTGCAAGTAACACAGAGCAGCTCGCTGCTGTATCGCTGCAAGCAGATAAACCACCCACCTGAAGCTCTTGTCTTTTAAAGCCCCTTTAATGCACTCAAGCACAATTCAAGTCATTTCAGATCCATAAAAGCCTCTGGAGACTGATGACATTCCTCAGGAAGATCTGGCTGACAGAGGCAGAGCCAAAGTCTATACTTACCTCTGGTAGAAATAAACAGTTTATATTTGCTTCTGGGGGCACTGAAGCTTTTCAGCCTAAACTCTGACAAACACAAACCCAAAGCTATTATCTGAAATACATCAGTGCTGCTATCATCTATGAAAAGCAGTGTTTAAATACTATTTTTAATACAAAATATAAAGCATCAGTGCTTCCTCTCAAACTTGGGATATCACCACGGTTACTTCCTTGAAACCAAATTCTTGCAATGCAATAATTTAGTGAAGTTTTTCTGTTTTGCCTTTTTTTTTTTATATTTAGTATCATGACAGCTTAAAATATCAGCAATATCTTTATCAGAATAGGAGCACAAATTTCCAATTTAAAAGATTACGGCATTTAAAAAGCCATACCAATTTGAAAAACAAAGCACTCATTTGAACAGCCTGGCTTTTAATTCACCTATATGATGAAATAGGAAACAGCAGATGGAAAAGCTGTAAGTGGGGAGATGGAGGGATGATGCATTTGTTAAAGTACAAACTAAGCACATCTCAAAGTGAATGCAGAGAACCAGCTCCAGAGAAACTTCAGCTAAGGTCTGCTCAGGTACACTCTAGGGAACACAGCCCACCCTGTGTAAGAAGTACTACCCAGAACAAAAAAAGTTATACTACACCCATACTTTTTATCTACTTAAGCCTTACTGTGCTGTCAGACTGCTCAGTTTTTAATCAGAGATTAATCATAACTTAGATATATTTCAATATATCTAAGCTATACTGGTTCTACTGGGTCAGTCCAGCTCTACACTCAGAACTGTGCTTAATGCTAGTGATATTAAAGAGAAAGCTTTGTGTTTAATCTCAATTATCAGAGGTTGTGTCTTAATGTCAGTGTGCTGCCTCAAACCAGCAGCACAAGTCCTGGTTTATAACAGGAGAGCATTGCCAAGCAGGGCCTACAGGACAGCTCAGACTGCAGTGGGTCTGTACTTTTGGACACTGGAAAATTAAATCTCCATGCAAACACTGTGAAACCTATCACCAGAACAATTCCCAACCATGCCTGTAAAACCAGGCCACATGCTCCCCCTTCTCTTTTCAAAGTTAAAAACAATGCTGATGTTTCTTCCCCCCCAATGCATTCATGTGAACAAGATATTTCATCTCACAGATTTTACTTCAGTTCAGTCTATGCACATTTCAAATAAATTAAGATGAAATAAATCCATTTTATTGTATTACTTTGTGCCACCTCCATGAAATAACGCTCATCTTCGTATTTTGTAAGGGATGTTGTTGACATGCATGAAAATGGTGCATGAAGTATAATCTTTGAGGATTGCACTGCTAGAAAAATAAATCTAAGCCTATGTTTCAGGCTCAGAATGGCACTGCTTTTGATTGAAATGCCTCTGAAACATTCACTCCAATGCAGCTCTGCTGTAAAATTCATACAATTGATTACTAGGGTAGCTGTAACAAAACTAGTGACTAGTAGTTTTGTTTTCTAAACATCTGTTCATCTCTTGCAAGCATAAAACATCCCCATGAAATAAATCACATTCAATCCTTCCGTTTCAGAATGGAGAACTGCAAACTCACAGCAGGATACAAAAATCAGGATATAAAGGTCTGCTCACACAGGCCATGGACAAAATCAAAATTTGGTTTAATGTTTATTAATAGTGAGAAACTCTTCTCCTAGAGGAATTTAATGCATCACATGCCTCAGTCAAATAAATTTGAGCTATGTCATGCCTGACAGAACAGTGATATTTCTTTTCTTATTTCTCACTTGCATTCCTAGATCCAGGCAAACTGCCAGGTTGATAGAACCTTAACAGGACAATGGAAAAAAGAGTGAGGTATCCTACAGGAACAAAACTGCTTCTTGAAATATCAAAGCCAAATTTTTAATGAAAAAGGTAAATGTAATCACTCAAGAAAGAAAATAAACTTTCAAGTCTTATTATCTAAACCTAAAGTTAACAAATATCTTCTTTTTTTATCATTTTAAGATCAAAGCAACAAAGCTTGGCACAAATCCTCAACATTTGTGGCAGGATGAGTAAAAAATATCTGTTCTGATGAATAAATTAAATCATATTTTGGAGTAAGAATTTATAATAGTTCTCAGCTTCAACCCTAGCAGCACATTGGTAACTCCAGAAATCATCAGAGCACAGAGAGGTAATAATAACACTTAGTGAAAAGGACAAGAGTATATTTAACTGTCAGCTTCCCAATAGCTGAACCAAGAAACTCCCTTGGCATTTTCTAGCACTAGTTCCATTTCCACTTTGAGTTCTTCTTATCTCTAACAAAGAAAAATAGCTTTATGAATCAAGAATCAGCAGCTTTCCCCACAGACAGCATTCTACAACTGCCATTCAGAGCAACACCAGGAGGAGCCACGTTTTCAGCTGTGATCAATGCCATTTACAGCTCCTTTTATAATGACAGCACACACATTCAAGCAGGGGGAAAAGTGGGCATGACCACCATATTAATCAAATTCCAGCTACAGAAGAGTTACTTGCTACACCCCTCGTGATGAGCAGGCACACAGAAAACTTTGTACTAAAAGGGAAAAATTACATTTAACCCAACATCTGCTTCTATTATGTCACTAGAACAAAACAGGAACACAATTAGAGCACCCAAATCAAACTCTTTGTCATAATTTACAGGCTTAAAATAGGACAATAAGAAGGACAAGTTTTGTAGAGCGTTCTCATTCAAGATGAGGCAAAGACAATGAATATATCACAATTCTGATGAGAGCAACAAGCCATCAAAAACCTAAACAAAAAGCTCCTTAATCCTTCTTTCCAACCACTCAACTTATGGGAGATACAGTTTATAAATCCAAACTTCTTACATTAGTCTCAATTTTAGTTCACTTTTTACGTTAAAAATATAGTTAATCTTCATTTCTGATCAGTTCTGCATGAGGTCACACAATGCGTGTGGTTCTTAGAAATGAAAAAAAAAAAAAAAAAACAAAACCTGAATGCTGAAAAAATACCTTGGCATACGGGTTTTTTTCAAATTCATTCCATTATTCAAGATCAAGGCTTCTGATGAATATATTAAAAATGCAAGAAAAATATTCCTGTCTGGCTGCCACTCTGAGTAAAATGAGTTACCCAAACCTCCCCTCACACTTTGCTCCAGGTCTACCTTATTTTGGACTTTAGGAAGAAGGTGACATTTATGGGCACCCAATGATATGAACCATCTGTTCAGAAAGCACTGGATCACAAGGGCAGTGGCAGCCACCGAGAGCACATTACTCCTATTTATGAGGATTCTACCACTTCCAACACAGCAGCCTGTGGTGTTTTCTCTGCCCAATATACACAAATTCAGGTAAATTTAGTCAGTGCTTCTCAGGCTTCCAAAGAACACGTGGCTGATTAAGTGAGAGGTCCAAGCAAGCAGCACTTAATTACTCAGAGAACCCCAAAGGCCAGCCCACCTTTAAATGTCTGGTTCTTTGTCAAGAACTTGTGTTTACTCAGCAGCTCAAGGATTCTAAACGATTCTGACATTTTTACCACTCATGAAAAAAAGGGGGTGAACATCTTCACCTCATCACAGAACAGCTCTCCTCTGCTTTTACTGAATATGGTCCAAAATTTGATGAAAGAGTATCCTTTGCCATACAAGCATTTCCACGCAGTTGGTCCAAGAATTACACATGGGCAGCAAGAAAGATTTACTTAAAAATAAACACTTTATGTCTTTCATCTACACTCACAGGTCTATAGAATTGGCATGTGTTACAACTGAACCATCTTTGGAATTTGATTAAGTGGTAGTCTACTCAGGGCCATACAGGAAAAAAAAAACAAAAGCAAGCTACTTTATGAATATTAAAATAGGAGGGGAAAAACATTAGATAACAATACACAGTCAAATGGGTCTGTCTAAAGTCAGCATAATCAAAGTACTTAAGGCATTTCTTCCTCTAATAAATTTCCTCAAGCTAACACTCAGAGGTTGAAAGCAGTTTGAATCCAAAAACCTCTCTCCCTTTCTTTCTCCTAAGGATCCAATACTGAACCTGCACTTCCTCCTGCACAGGAAACACAACTGCCTGTACACCCTACACGTTTTTGGTGCCATGGGGGATCAAGGGCTCTAAGCCACTCCAAACACTGATTTCCACTCAGTTCTTTTACACCTGCTAGTTTGGGTATATTTTCTTTTCTTTTCCAAGTACATTTAATTATTGATTTTGACACCAACTGTTCCAATTTAAATTGCAGTTCAAGTTGGCCCCATATTACATCCTGACCTAAGCCTGGAAGACACCATTAACTTCAACAAGACCCTAATTCCAGCCTTTTGCCCTCAAGATTTCATAGAGACAACTATCAGATAGCCACAATAGTAGAGAGGAAGGCTTTTCATTTTAGTAGCACCTGGTTGGCCAACAATTTTGATAGTTAAATGCTGGTAGTCCATGGCACATGTACCTACATCAGCCTAAACTTTAAACCCATCACAAAACCCAGTTTTAAAAGCCAGTAAAACTTCCTAAGTCAGTTGGACACTTTGCACAACTTTCACCGTGAACACTTGGCTTACTGTCTATAATGTGCACTGGGAACAAAATGTGCATCATCTGCAGTGATTTTATTTACTCCTTTACATTTATATGGCAAATTTGAACTCTTTTATTACATTGTAGCCTTGCAAGGTATATTATCATATTTCATTATCTAACACATAGGCAAATGTGGTTTATGAACAATGCTCTATTATTTCAATGAATTCTGAATATCTAGCATAAAATTGTCAACATCATAAAATAATGTAAAAGTAACTGCAAATGTCTACTACAAAGGAATGGAGTTTAACACATTTTCCTTTTAAAGTTTGTCAATGAGAACTTAATATGTTTCAAGGAAAGTGTAGCTCCGTTATGTCATTAGACTTTATTACCCAAATAGTCAAAAAAATGGAGGAGTAGCAATCCACTGATGTAGCTATGGTCCAATTAACTTTCATATTTGAATAATGGATTCCAATAATTCTGATTTCAAAAGCTATGGAATGACTGTATTTTAAATAACTTCTTTCTCAGAAGTAAGCACTAAATGTTTGTGTTCTTTGAAGTTCTTTTCAGATTTTAAAAGTTACACACAAGAGAACAGCAAAAAATTCTATAGTTATATTGACCTAATGTCAAAGCTTTGCAATTTATTTTCAAATCTCCAGCTGCAAGACAGAAATGCAGGTTATCACAATCTGCTATTATCATAATGATTCAAAAGGTTATGGAAAACAGATATGAAATAAAAAGCAAAAAAAATACTTTCCTACATAGGTTTAAAATGTAACATTGCAATGTAGTTTAGAGGTTACCATCCCATCTTTGGGGGATCGACTCAAATCTGTCAATTCTAGTCTCACAAAACTCTTGAACATCCCAATCCCAGCAGTTGTGACTGTTGTCTCCCCTCAATACTGCTCATTTACTTCAGCAAGAACCAGACTAGACCTTTTCATTTTGTGTCCCCCCACCAGCCAGAGTTCTCACCACTTACAGCATTAACAGCATTTTTCATAAAGTCCCTATTTGTAGAATTCGAAAGCAGTAATCCATTATTGGGATCCTCATATTTATGAAAAAGAAAATAAATAAATGAAGAAATGAATCTGTAGGAAACAGATTGATATTATCTAGTCCTAAACACTCAAGAGTGCTCAGCCTCTATGATCATGAGTGACATCTTGTATGTAGGCCACAGTTTCACAGCTAGAGTCACATGTAAAATAAGAAAAAGGTAAGTGCCATGTGAGCAGAAGTAATGGGAGAAGGATACAATTATTGAAGTTAGATGGAGGAAAATATTCACAAGAAATATATGCACTGAATGAATTGGGCAACAATATTTCAAATCTACATTTTAGCAAAAAAAATTAAAGTATTTATTCTAGGATAATGAATTTCTTGAGAGAGACTATTTTATTAATAATGGATGTTCAGATGGAATCAGATACAGTAGGTGGAAATAACACAGAATCATGTCTTGTCAAATGTGTGATTAATTTTGCACTACAAGTATTGATTTGACAGAACACCTCTTTTTTTTTTTTTTTACCTGTTCATAGCCATTTAAGCGTAATGGACTTCTTTATTATCCAAATGTTATTCCTTTGTTTAAGCTTTTCATTTGAAAGCACTTTGATGCATTTATAACTAGTTACCAATTCTCTGGATCTTTATATGTGCATTATGTTCTAAGTTTACTCCTCCTCTTTTCAAGTCTATTAGCGTCAATTAGGCTCCCAAAGACATGCAAGCCTGACAGGCAAACTTTGATAAAATGCTTGGGCTGATCAACCAAACAAAGACAACTCTACAGCATTTGTTTCCAATAAATGATTGCATTTAATAAACATTTCCTTGAATTTTACTCTTTTTCCTTTACCATATTGGTGCATATAATTACTTTTATTAACATCACAAAAGTGGCATCCATTGTGATGTACACATCACTTAAGTATCATTAATAGTTTGCATACACTGGTGAGTTAAAGAAATGGTTGGATTCAGGAATAAACTGAACCTTTTAGAGCACAGACAATCGAGCCACATTTCAATACACAGCAGAACAGCACAGAGTTGTTCCTGCCCAAGCACCTCTATTAGCAGAGGAAAATGGTCTAGCAGGATTTTGTGCTCACACTATACCCTGCAGTCATTTCAGGGAAACAGAATTTTCACCTTTCTTCCCAAATTAAAATAAGAAAAATTCTGAAACCGTTTCTCCTACTTTAACTAGGGCTACAATAATATCTTACTTCACAAATAAACCCATGAAATTCCTCAGTAAGAGCATGCTGGAACACACCTAATACTTCATTTGGTTCCACCTACTAACAGCTACCATCCCTCAGGTGAACAGTTTTCATCTACCTTTCAGAAAAGAGATACAAAGTGAAGAAGAAATATTTGTGAACGTGTCAGAATCAGATCCTGAATTTATGGAGCTCTGGGGGTAATTGGTAACCAGGTAAATACTAACCAGGAACTGCAGCTGCCCTGCATGTGAAAATACTGCCAAGTAAATGGGAATTCCAGCTGCAAAACAGCCTTGAAAAATAAACACATACACACTCCAAAATAAGACGTATTTCTAGATAGGAAATTAAATAACCCTTTGTGTGAAAATTTGCTAAATTATTTGTTTTCAAATAAGAAAAATTTACTGGCTCTGAAACACATTTTAATACCTGATTTCACATTTTTTCATTTCACTTCTATAATGATGGAGAAAAAGAAATCAAAATCAGATGCACCACTGTAAATATCTGGCATTCTTACAGCTCCAAATTTCAAACACCAAAACAGCATTACCTACAGTAACTTGTTGCCTTTGTATGTTCACTGCTTTTTCAAAAATAATTTTGTGTTGGAGCATTAATTCCTGATATAACTAAACAACAGCACTCCTCCTGCAATCACATTTTGAAAACCTAGGAGATAATACATTTTAAATATTCATTAGGCACTTTTTAGCAGTGTGCCAGTCACAGGGCAACATTTCTTTACAAATTTATGATTTTCTATGTTATTTTGATTTTCTAAACTGGAGTAGATCTCCTGCTCAATTGTTAATAAGTACAATTGAGAGAGATAAGCAAAAGATGATAAGTGGCAAGTCTTAAACACCCAATTCAACAACAAAACATTTTTTGCAGCTGCACAACACAGCTATTTTTGGTAACAAGCAGGTGAGTGGATCCACTGCAGTAAACTGGAAATTTAACTGAAAACAGATATGGGATTATAATACCAAATAGCACATCCAGGTGTTTTTTACTGGTATTAACAAAGAAAGGTGCCAGTGACTCATTTGAGGTGACAAACAATTGACCAGATTAGATTTGATCCGTCCCACAACTTAGACTACAGCTTTCCTTTTCAATTTCTTTCAAATTGTAGTCCTATTTCACCTTTGAATAAAAATGTCAGTAGCAGCATGTTCACATTAAGAGACTACCGTATTATTTTTTAACTACTGAAAATTTTTCTGAAATTCTAGAATTAATTGTAAAACAGTCAAATATAGAGTGAGATTACATAGAGAGAGCAGAGTTTACCACTTTATTAAAATTGTGATTGTTCACATAAAGACTCAACCAGGTCACATATTAATAATTATCACTGACAATCTTTAACATCAGACTAAACCCACAAGTGAAGCAATATTACATCTCTCTCTCTCATTTATCTTTACTGCTTATGGCCCCTCTGTGGTCAGCACGCTGTGAGCTTCGTGGACATTTAATTATGAACACATCATAAATGTGGCTGACAAGGCAGAAGCTGGGTTCAGATGCTCCTGGGATGAAGGAAACATCGTTGAAACCACTTAGACTTGCAGTACCTTCATCCTGTTACAATAAACATTGTTCTGGCTCACCATACACACACTGAGCAGAAAGCTCCCTCCCTTTCTCATTACACATTTCCATTTCATCCAATGGTACTGTGAAAATATGAGAAGGCATTGTTCATGCCTTTAAAAACACAATATTTACCTCTCACCAGTCACTTTACAGTGTTGTAATTCCAGTGTAACAAGGGCCAAATGCTGAATTTTGCTGCCAGTGTCACACAGATTCCTGGGAAAAGGGGAAAAATGCCACAACTGGGTAATATCTCTGTGAAGCATTTTGGCTGTGCCAGGAAACAGGACAGATGCCCCAGAGAGAGCTCAGGCAAGACATTAGCAGCAGATCTAATTTTTGCTATGAGCACCAATAATTATTACTTCTGCCTGTGAATTCCTGGGTATCAGCAGATACACACTAGTCTGGCCTAATGGTTTTGATTGCTGACAAAATTCTGATACATCATTTGCCCTAGTAAAGAAGAAACAAACAAACAAAAATAACACACACCACACACCCCCAGGAATTCTCCAAGAATCAAGCACGGCTTGATTTTACAGATCTGAAATTAAATTTTGGCAACAGAATTACGTGAACATTTTGTCTTGAAAACACCCACAGTAAGCAAGACCCAGGCATGCAGATTTGGTATAAATAAAATAGGAAGTCCTGGAGAAAGTGGTTTATCTACTGTACTGCCAAACGGCATAAAATAAGCTCAAGATCAGAACTGGGACAATGTTCTTTCAGAAAGAAAGTTATATTCTGAACTCAAATTAGCATCACATCCCTACCAAAGCTGCCTTCCACCACCCTCTCCACACCAGCTTTGGGTTTGGATTTTGTGCTTCATGCCAATGAAAACCCATACAGCAAATAATAGAGAGAACACCTTCACCCTACTGAGATTCCTGAAACAACATTTTTATAAAATGCCCTGAAATCCCCATCACTTATAAGCTTTACTAACAAGAACACTATTCCAGTAAAGCAGCCAATATTGACCACAAAGCTGTTAAAAACAGCACAAAGATGCTACCTTTAAGGACATTTTTTTTTCTTTTTGTGGAATAATGTTCATAATGCTAAGAATTAATATGTGAACAAAGAGTAAACCTTGCAAGCTACCCTGATGCTTAAACACCTAAGTAAGAAAAAATGTGCATGCAAAAAATGAACCAGTGCCATGTTTCAAAGCAACTGTCCTCTGTAGTGCTGAGGTACATATTTCTATACCTCCCCAACAGACTAGAAATAGAAAAGACAAAGCATATAATAAAGCCAAGCACAATGAAAGAGCTCTGAAGAGAGAGCTGAAAAGTAGCTATCATGTTGGCAGATAAATTCTACACACAATTATTCATTCCTAGCCTCTTGACATGTAGATTAATGAGTTTGATAACCCAGGCTTCTAGGAAGTAGATTCAACTCTGTTTCACTGGCTTTCTCCTCCTCTTCTAACTGCAAACACTTTGGTCTATTGAGGGGGGGGGGAGAAAAAACTCCAATCAATACATTTGCACTGGTCATCAACATTTTGCAATTGAAGTCCTATGTCAAAATATGATCTCTGCTGTGGGACAGGGCTCTGAGCTGGCCCTGTCAGGAATTCACAGGGGCTCATGTGATCACTGGAGGGAGGAGTTCTTGCCCCAGCAGCCCCTGCTTCCATGCCAAGTTCAAAGTCATACAGTAGCCAAGCCAAAAAAATAAAAAGGCAAAAACCACAACAGCTATTCCCACAGTTATAATGACCCTGTACTCACTGCAATGTGTTCTGTACATAAAATTTTCCATTTCCTCCCTGAGGCCAAATGACCTTTTGTCGACACTTTGCTTAATGTTCACTGATCAAAGTGGATTTTAAAGCAAGTGCTGCATCAGATTCCAGGGACAATGAGTGTACAAGGGGTTGTGTTTGCCCTAAACCACTGCACAGAGATGCACACTTGGGGGGGGACACAACGTGGTTAATGATTTACTGATTTATTCTCTGTCGGGGCAACTCTTGCAGAGTGGAAATGTTTCATTCTTGATTGGTGAGCAGCTTTGAGTCCTTTTTTTCATCTGAAATGTTATGAGTTCAAATTCTCCTGAGTAATAACAGTCATACACAGCTGCTTAGGATTTAGCAGGAGGCTTAAGGGATGGGGACAGGATGTGCATTTGCTCCATGTTACCCCCTTTTCCTGGTTAATCACAAGGTGAAAAGTAGTCTTTGGCTCTTAAAAACAAAGCAAGCCTGTGCTGCAAGATTATTACTTAGATAATCACAATTTCAGAGACCTGTCTTGTGTAATTATAACATTTTTCTTATTATCAGCAACTAGAAAGGAAATCAAGATTACAGTGGGCAGTCAATGCCTGCTAATGGGCTCATCCAGAGGGAGGGAGGGAGGAAGTTGCAGCAACCCAGAATGGGACACAGGCAATGCCAGAGCAGTGACCCCAAAACAAGTGATATTCCATTGCATCCAGCAGGCATGGAGTGATAGCTTTGACAGCCCACAAAAGATATTTCTGCTGAAAACACCATAACAGTTACTAATTTTTTCCTCTCTTTGCATGGCTCTCTAATGATCTGGGCAAGTAATCAATGTGTTTGAACAATTTTGTGCTAAAGGCAATGCAACATTTTTTCACCTGCACCTGAAAGTAGTTTGGATTACTGGATGTTATTTGTTATCTTTACCTTATTCAGGAAGAACTAAATTGCAATTGCAAAATTTTGTTTTAAGAAAAACTTTTTCTTTAAATATTTTTTCAACCTGGTTGTTTAAATTTAAATGTGTTTGCTCTGGATGTTTTGCCTGACTAATTTGGTTATGATTTTGGTGAGGTCTCTCTTTGCTAGCAAAAATCCAAATCAAAACCAAACAAATTTTAAAAAATTTAAGTGCTTTATTGTAGGATGAGATACCTGGCACTCACAGGGGTGAAAGGCATGCTCCAGTAATATCTTGCATTTTATCTACAAGCTTTATGATCCTGCAGCATGAGGCACACCCCCTCACACATCCCAACTGTAAATCTACTGCATGAGAGGTTATTTAGAGATACAAATTACTGTTATGCACAATCTGCTTTGTAATCAAATATATCTTCAGTTTAGCATTCACTTTAGAGAGGCCTCATTCCTTTGATGCTCTTAAAGCCAACCTACTGAAACAAGTTCTGGAAGGAGAGTGTTATTCTTCAAAGTAAATCATAACCAGCAAAGGCTTTTTCTGAAAGATCTTACAAATAGCTCATGCTGATGCTTCCAAATATTAATTCTCAGAAATATTGACACTAAGTGAACCCTATATGTATCTAATATATTGAGCAATTGTCATGCAGGCCTATCCTTCCCACTCCAGCAGCTCAGGATCTGCATGCAGCCAGAGTATCTAATCTCCAAGCATCTAATCTTCAAGGACAGACATTTCTGCAGATTGAGGGGAGAGGATAACCAACAGGGATGAAATATGAGGCCATTTATGAAGATGATTGTACACAGAAATCTGGTTTTTCTGCACCTCCCAAAACCCTGAATGGGAGCACTGAGATTTAGCCAAATTGTTTTAGTTATGGGTTTGTGAGAAGGGCAGGGGCTTTGAGTAGAAGTAACTGAAGATCAGCCCAGCTCCTCCCATTTGCCACTCCTACTGAGCTGCACATGTCTCTCCAGCCAGGATGAGCATTATGAATCCATATTCCAGGATCACACTGGCACGTCCTGCTCAGACACTGCTCCAAAGCCCTCCAGCAGTTTGCTGCCAATGCTGATACACAGCAGCACAGCCACCGCTCTCTAGACCGGTTATCCAGCAGCAAAAGGTGAATGGCTCAAACCACTGCAGCCACAGGCAGTCCAGACAAAGACAGACATGCAAAACACCAACTTGGCTATCACTGGGAGGGATGTCAGCAGCACTGAAACTCCCAAAACCAACACAAGCAGCCTGTGCACAATGGTGACTCACGATTGTGTTTGTATCCACACTCTTCAGACAGAGCATCAAGTGCGCACACTCTACAAGATCAATCTTGCTTTAGATCCAGAAGTCATTAGAAATCATTAAAGCATTTCAGTGGAGATTACAGAGGAAACAACAGCATTAGTGAAGATATACACGAGATTGTTAACTGGGAATTTAATTGTATTGTGGAACAGCTTTGTGGTTTCATTGAGATTAACAGCCACCAAGACTGATTTCTGCTCAAACACGTCAGGCATCTTCTTCCCTAATGTTGTGAAAATAAGTGGAAGTGCTCAGTGCCAACAAAAGGGACTCAGGGAATTCTCATTTTACCAGACAGTGTTGGGCATGACTGGACCCATATTGATGGAGAGAAAAAAAATCCTCAGGACTGCAGGAGCAAAAGAATCTTCTACATTATGCTGACTGCAGCACAAGAATCACTTTTATATTGCAAATCAGTGGTCAGTTTATCAAATGCATATATTTTAATCTAGAGGGAGTCTATTAGTCTTACCTTAACAGCTTCACTCTGTGTAATACAGAATTTTGCTTTTATTTAAACAACAGCTGGGGCTTGAGACCTGGAAGTCCTCTTTGTGTGGTGGCTGTTACATTGATAGACACTGAGAACTGAACAACAGAAATTATTTTTGCAGCCAAATTGATATGCAGGTGCACATCTGAGCACATTTATCTCTAATTATCTGTTCTCAGGCACAAAACAAGCAGTTAGAGCAGAAAATACACAGGTATTTATTTCATGTTGCTCTTGCTCCAAAATTTGTATGCAGAAATGAAGATCAAGTTGTCAGAAAGAGAACCAAGTCTCAAGCCCAGTAAAAATATGCCCCAAAGTGACTTGCCCGTGTGAATTTTAAAACTTGCATTTTAGGAAAGACCGAAAAGGAGAAGAAATGCCTGCTCACAGGACTACCAGAGGCACGGAGATTGGCTGCCAAAGAGCATAAATGTAACTTCAGACTCCTTCACCACAGCCACTCAACTTTCTTGGCAGACATGCATTTTCTACACCCCTTCTGGGGATAAAATGCACTATCTTGGATACATGCATGTGGTAACAGATGGTATATGCCAATTGGTTTAGTGGCAAATATTGTATTCATTTCAAAATACCTCAGGATTTTGAAACTGTAAGTTAGAACCCCTGGACAAAGAAATTTAACACCAACACTTGAAGGAGGATAATGTAAGTTGCATGCAGCTCAGGATGCGCATCTCTCAGATGAGATAATTCTTCATTGTTATTGCACAGCATTTTTTTCTAATAAAGATCTGTTGTACAGCTTTCACTAAAAAAAAATTCACCTTTGGCTACCTTGGAGTTTGTTGAGCACCAGGGACTGCCAATGTAGGGATCTTGCCACTGTATTAATTTCAGTGCAGTGCATGTTATGTCTAAATCACTCATTGCCATAAAGCAGAGATCCTCAGGTTCTTCAACAAAGGGCAAAGAGTCCATCAGCTCTCTGCAGATAGATAGAGGAATTCTGCAATCCCAAAAGAAATCCTACTGCTCTGCCAAATGCAGCACAGGCACATGCAAGCATAGAGGGCCAGCAGCAGCAAATCCTCATTCCATTACCTCTTCCAAAAACTCATCACTGACACACTGTTGTCAGAGCAGTGTAAAACTTCTGCTTTCTTCTCTTGTTTAAAAATAAGAACTCTTACCTAGACACAAGTAAGTGCTGCTTCTTCCACACAGCACAGGGGCACTTTGAGAGAAAGCCCAAACTCCTGAGCAACAGATGGAATGGATGCCTGAGTGCTCTAACCCAAGGTGGATTCCTGGGATGTGTTTGTGCACCAGAACAAAGATCCAAGGAATCTGCTCATGCAACGCTCCAACAAACAAAGGCATCATAAATTGATGTAATGTGAGCCTGACAAATTTGAAATTTAAAAAATTCATTCAAATTTGAACACCCAGCCTTCACTGCTGCAGTCCACCCAATCTCAATGAAATGTTCCAAGCACTGGTTTGAAAAACTGCATCAGTACAGAAGAAATACCATATTTTACTTAAAGTACCAAGCCTGATGATCAAGGAGTGAGTGCTCCCTCTTCCCCCTCTCCCCAGCCCTCCACCCACAGCCCCCCACCCCAGATTCACAGGATTAATATGAGACTGGCTTGGGGGTTTTAGCAGTAACTGCTGCAAAACAAGTTCTGATTGGTTGATTCAGAAATTGGGATTCTGGGCAGTGTTTTATAAAAGGATAATGTATCTTTAAGCCTAGGTGCCCTTCAGGGAAATGTATTGGATAAATGTCTTCTGAAAAGCCTGTAAATATTCCATCGCCTCACTGTCATTACTACCATGAAATGATAATGAAGCATGAAAGAAATATAATTCCATATTCAGATGACAGCATTAGCCTTCATAAGCAAACTGAAATATTTATTAGTAAAATGTTCGGTATCTACGCCTGTAATCTAAAAAAAAGGACAAAAATGTTTTATAATAAAAAAGAGATTGAATGCAGAGGTAAAATCTGGTTGGCTGATTTTATTGCTTATTATTAAATCCAGGCAAAACAATTATTTTTTTCTTTTCATTAGTAAGGCACCCAAATTAAAACTATGCCCTCAGGCTGTGAGGTTTACAGTAGTGATTAAAAACAAGAAATTGTGATGCATGGGGTTTTTGACAATGGCATAATCAAATTCATTCATATTGTTCAATCTTTCACTGACAAATATTTTTACAGTGAAATATACCAAACAAAGAAGCACATACAAGTACTATCAATACAGAGAAATTAGGAAGACTTGTTGTTATTGCAGCAGAGAACAGATACAATGTTTCTATAATCTTGAATCCAAACATTATAGTGTAGTTAATTAGGGTAATTATTGCCTAAATTGTGCTTAATTGTTTTATACTGAAAAGGATTTCTGAAAGAAGCCTTTTGGATTTCTACGAGGCACAGAAGTGAACACACTGCAGCCTAAGTATTTAGATGTAATTTCCTAAGTTTGATTGCATTTCCTATAAGTCAGAAAATACATCCTGAAGCAGGCTGGGACAGAGATAAACACGAGCCACACGCCTTGACCTCTGTTTCACCTTATTGAAAAAGAGGCGTAAAATACTCATTTAGTACACTAGCATCAGAGAGCATTCACACACTCCAAGCACATTCTTCTTAAAAAAAGGTCTTTGAAGTGAATGAAAAATTAGAAATTCAAGTGACCACGATCAATTCTGAAACACTGCACAAAATTAATTACAGTTTTGCATCAGAAGCAAGAATGTAGATTTCAGACAGTCTGCGTCATTTATCTCACGCTGTACAATATACAAGGCGATTAAAAAGCCAAATCTGTTCCCACCCCCCAAGTCTAAGGCCTATCAGAGGCTGTGAAGTACAAATGATTAACTCCAAATTATTCAAGGGATTGTACAGACGCTTCAACTTGAATGAAATTTGCGGCGAGTCACAGGAGCTACGGAGGGACAGATTTGCTGCTCTTTATCAAAATCTAGTCTGACTATCGCTGACAGAATCCAGATAAATTGCACAGTAATCTGGCAGTGGCTGTGGAAAGCTTGCTCTGCAAAATCCAAATCTCTAATTTCTATCTGTTTTTAATTGCTTGACTTAAATTTGCATTTTTATACAATTGGCTTAAAGGATTTATTCTGTTCTTTAGGCTACTCTAATAAAATCGGGTCCCATTTTGCACGGTATCACAGAAACCTACTTACATTTAAGCATGCTGTACTACAAAAATATTTACTGTAGCAGAAAAAGATTCCTTTTTATGTCATGTTCAGAATTAGGTAAAGAATACATGTGCCAGGAAGCTCATTTTAAACTCCCCTATGAAAACATACCTGAGAATTAACAGGATGGCATAACAAAGAAAAGTGGCGGAAAAAGTAGATTCAATGCTTATCCTGATTCCCCCAGGACAAACTGGGGGAAAAAAACAAACAAACAAAAAACCCATGTGGGTCAAGAGGATGTACACATTTAAATACAAGTTGGAAGACACTGATAACAGCGTGTGCTGCAGCCAAGCATCCAGGAGAGAGCATCCCTGCAGCACCTGAGTGCATCACAGCCACAACTTCCACTCCTGTCACTCCCCAGCTCCAGCCTCACTGATGGAGCTGCTTATTGTCATTAAATTGCCATAACCTTATTGACAATTTAATGTCACCCCCCAGATCAGAGAGCAGCTTAGCCCAAACAAACACTACAGAACACCTGGCTGGGTGACATCCCTCAGCTCCAACTGAGTACCTGAAATCAAATTCCAGTGTGACATCTGGGCACTGCCATTCCAGCAGTAAGGATAGCCAAGGCCAAACTGCCAAGGTCTCTAAAATATTACTCTTCAAATCACTTATCTGCATCTAGAACTGTCTAATTAAACACATTCAGACTATTTCAAACAAATTTTAACTTTCTAGTCAAGTTTTGCCAATAAAAACTTGCCTTATTTTACATGTATATCTTTTTACATGTATATATGGCTAAAGGCCATCTTTTTCTTTTGACTTAATTTAAATATCAATAGTCAAAATATATATACATGTCAGTGTAGTTTAACATAATTCAATAGAAACAGGACCTTACATCCTTACAGGTTAAATTCAAATATATAAAAGAAAAACAAAAACAGGGAAGCAACTAAAAAAAAATAAAACCTATGTGTTTTTACCTACTAGTTCCAACAAGGATGTATTGATACCCTTTCCTTCCAAGTGTATGTTAATAAAACAGTCCCAAACAGCTCCTGTACCACAAGAACAAACCCAATCTGACCCAAACAAACAGGATTTGGCCCTACATGTATTCTCCATGAACACCAGCACTGCTGTAACTTGGTCACATTCCAGCCTGGAGGGAAGCTGCTCCATTCTTTTTTCAGTGGATAACATGTCCAGTACCCATACCTAGAAAGGAAATCCATGGAGGATTCCCAATGAACTGGGAAGAAAAGTCAGCTGTTGAATGGGACACACTCACATCAAAGTCCAGAGGTAACCAGCTCCCACAGGTGGCAATTCTAACCCTGGCTCTTGCATAGATATATCTATAAAGATGCAAAATTATTATTCAAACATTGATATTCCCCCTCTTCAAATCAGTGCTGTTTTTCTGGCATGAACAAAAGAAGGCACCTTCAGCAGCAAGAGTCCAAACCCTCTTCACTAAAGAACCATTCCAGCCTGCTCTCCAGAAAAAGGGGACACAAAGGAGGAATGATGGCACTTCTGAGGCTCAGCAGGTGTGGAACCAGTCAGGGATCTGCCTGTAACTGTTCAATGAAGCACCACAGGCACTGGAAGGGCAATCAGTTGTTCCACTGCAAGATCCAGAGGAACTTCATTCTGCGGCTCTGGCTAATGTCCTCTGCTGAGCTGCATAGGGGGAGCACTGTTATTTCTTACTAGAAAACCAAACTAAGTGCTAAAAACCACTGCTGAAATGGCAAATTGAAGAGAGGATGACAAAACTATGTCCACCTGATGTGAAACCCAAAGCCAGCATAACACAAAGTCAGCACACAATCAGTTCTTGTAGCAGAAGAACAGAAAACAACTGTCCACAACCCAACCATGTCACACCTGTATTTTATCAGAAACCTTCCCACTCATTCTCACAAATTACTGTTAGGAAGTTCATTTTTGTTCTCATACCTTATTTACTCAGAAAATGTCTCAAGTTATACAAGAAAAACAAAGGCTGAAAAGCATTCAGGAACTCTAAACTAATTTTATTACAATTGCATCAAATATAGACCAGTGGATTCCCCCCTCCTTGAGCAGTCCCTCTAGCACCAGAAATTACACAATACATGCTGCCATGCATGCTTGAGTTTTTTAAAACACATGTAGAGTAATCAAAACTCAGAATATGTCTGACATACTATTCAAGCTTTCTCAAGTCTTCTGGCAATTCTGCTATTACTTTTTGGTACTCCTTCCCTCTATTACCATGTTTTTATAAGGTAATTTATATAAATCTTCTGTACAATTACAGATAAAAAAATCCATTTAACTGTTGAGTGCATCTTATATGAGTTCCACAATGATACATAATTTTCTAGCAACAAATTTCATATTCACCTTTAGATGTTAGAATGAAGCAAGACCTCCAAGGTTTTAGCACAAGTCTTCATGAAAAATACATTTGTATTTTTTTCCTTTTTTCAGAGGTTTTGAATTTTATGTTTCTCTAAGAATTAATATATGATTTCATTTCCAGATGAAGGTAGTTATTCTAAAGCATCCCTCCCTCTTCATATTTCTCATCTTTGGTCCCTCTGAATGGCTATACTGTCAAACATCAGCAGTGAAGAGATCTGTTTGGTGAAGCAGAATTCCCTAAAGCTGATTCCTGCCAATGTGAGTCAGTGTCCACTGTACTTGATACATTTTTGTCAGCTAAACAATAGTGCTATAAAAACTCTGTCTTTTTTACAGGATTTAATTCCACTGCCATGTCAAACTAACACTCATATCTCGCAGTGAAATAAACAAATAAATGTTTCCCTTCAGCCATTCTTCAGCTGCTTCTCTCCAACGAATACATTCCAGTTTTCCAGGCTGCTCTGGATGATTCAATGCTACTTTACATCTTTAAGTGAGGTAAAAATTGCTCTAGCATGTATTATATACCATTGTGGGTCCAAATTTGCAACAAACCCATGTCCAGCTCCATGGCTCCACCTCTGCATCAGTTCTGTGCTTTGCCACTCACCTGAGTCATTAAAACACACAAAGTAGAAAACAGCCCATACCTGGATCCCTCACACTGCCTCCACTGATTTCAATGGCATAATTAAAAATATATACATTTCTTTCTTTAAAAACTGGAACTAATTCACTCTACTAATTAGAAAATCTTCATTACAAGTCTGCAATTTTACATTTACAATCTTACATATTTTAAAAGCAAAGCAACTTTGTCTACTTAGAGCTGTGGAAATTTATTCACTGAACAAAAATAAAATTAAAGCATGACTGAGGCAGAATTGTCCAGTAACAGAAGATGTAAACATTCTAGGGTGCTGATACAAAAACTTGTTCTATAGCAAAGAAATACAAATGTTGAAAGTAGAGGGGGCTCATATAGAGCTTTAAGCAATTCATCATCAAAACTTTTTAATCTTGTCTGCCCCATTCTATCATTGCAAAACAGTTACTCCAGGTACTAATTCCAGCTAAGGCAAAGTCCTAAGGTCAAGTGCAGCCTTTAATTTGTTCCTTTTGGGGACTTTTTCCTGTTACTGCTGAAAAGCAAGCTTCTATTCAGAAAGGGTTTGGTGCATCACCCAGCACTTTTCAGCAATTTTGTCCCAGATATGCCAAACCAGATATTCCAAATTTCTAACATAAGCTGACAGATAGTCAATTTGACCAAATTTGTTTGCTGCACTCAACAGATTATTCAAACTCATCAGTACAGCAACTCTTAGGAACATGAGCTACTTCAGACTGCCAAACCCCTCAGGTACACCCATCTTTAGGTTTACACAAGTATATCAAAAACAACAGCTGAACCCACTGCTGTGAAAATCAAGAGTTACCAAAATAAACCCCAAAAGACTGAATGCCACAAGTATCATCCGCCAAAGGAGGAGGAAGAGTAGAGGAAGTGCTTGACAAAAACAGTGACCCCTGAAGCCCTAAAGGACAGGTAAATACTTCACACAGCCACCCTGCTCTCCTGACGAATAAATGTTTGTGTGACCCAACACTGCCTGGCACTCCCTGAATACAGGGAGTACACACTTCTCTAAATGTGATTTATTTTTCTTTTTCCTTCCTGGAGTGCTTAGCTAAAGCTGCAGCAGCTCTTTCTTTCAGAAGCATACACTGATGACAGAGTTACTCTGCTGCAGGTCTGTTTATCTACAAGGAACACAAGTCTTTATTCTTAGCTCTCATCTCCTGTCTAACTGCTGCAAAGCTCACATTTGCTTTTTCAGCATTTCAGAGACAGATTCCACTCCATCCATTGGTTTTTTGGTCCCTGTGGTTGTGGGCATCAGCCACTCCCCATCCACAGAGATCCCCCCAAGGTCACAGTGGGGACAAGTCCCTCTGCTTGGGAGCAGTTTTGCTCTTACCTCAGCCATGATCTTTAGAAATAAACATAAGTTTTTTACAATAAACTGAACTATCTGCCTAGCACTGAAAACCAACAGCATCCTACAAATCAAGCAAATTGTAAACCACAGAACCTTTCACATTCTTTATATGCCGAACTTCTGGGGAAATAACAGAACTGTCTTAAACCTTGAACCTAGGGCTCCCAAAAATTTTGCATCAATTTTAGCCAGTGTGTAAAGATTAATAGAAAACTGGGAGCAAAAGAAAGAGTCCAAATTTACAATTACAAGAAGAAAACTGGTCTTGTGCTGTAATTAAAAGTTTGAAGTAAGCTTTTTTTTAAAGTGGTGGAGACAATAAAAAGTGCATTAAATACATGTCATGATAAAGAATAGACAGCCTCATTTAATATTTTAGCACCCTTTCTCATAAAACTACTATTTTATTATTTATAACATGGATGTATTTTCAAGACATGTTTCATAACCCTGTACTTGGAGTTCCACTTTATATCCCAACCTATAAATCCGCAGTTTAATCCCAAGAAATTACATAAATAGTTTGGAATATGAAAAAACACATGGAATACCTGAATGAATCTATCCTTGAGAATATATCAGACATAGTAGAGAGATTCTAAATAAATAAGCAAGTGAACAGAAGAAAATACCAAAAATAAACAAGAGAGGGAAAAAAGATTATAATAAGGAGCAGAGTTTGGGAGGAAAAGGAGCAGGAAAAAAAAATCCTGAAACAGATTACAGAACACAAAGCATCTTTTTGCCTCAAAACCCCTTTTTCTTAGTTTGCTTTTTTTAAGTTTGTTTGGTTTTCTTTGGGGTTTTTTGGTTAGTTTGATCTAGAATTGCACTTTTACAAGATAAAACATTTCAAGAAGTTTTGAACACATTTTTGCCCACTCTGAGTGCAGCCCCTCTGAGCTCTTGTTTCTATGACTGAGATTTGTGAGCAGGTCACTGTTTAGAATAAAAGGTTCAAATAAGCTGCAGTAAACAGAGAGTGACCTAAAATCCCATCTTGGGCCTGAACATTTAAGCAACAGTAAGGGAAGAAAAGGGACAGTGCCAGGATAACGGGATGGAAGTGCTGCAAAACCAGAATTTAAAATAATGCGCAAATCAAAGGCTTTTTTCCTTACCTATGTGCAATACCGTACTTGTTGAACCTGACTTGACCATCCCCACAAGAAACTTCACATTCTGTATTCTGAACTGCCTGCCCAGTGACCTCCAAGAGAGGAGATTTCACAGCACCAATCCAATCCAGCAGTGATGAAAGCCTCAACAGGACAGTGAAGGCAACGAGCAGAAGTTATAGCTCTATCTCTGAGAAGACAAACACTGCTTGTCAATGCCACCTAAGAGCTCAATATCACACATGGAGCCTGCAGAAGCCCTGCATTGCAAACTGATTTGTGTCACTAAGTGCAGGCCTGCACAGGGCAGCCTGGGAGGGCTCCAAGCCAGGAGACCCAACCCAGCCACAGAAACACCGCAGCTGGGTCATCTTGTATACTCCATTTGTTGTCTTATATATCACAACAGTTCTTATTATCTTATATATGGTGCCTTATATATCAAGAGTTCTGTTGTCTTACATATCAAGAGTTCTTTTATCATTAAAGTGCAAGGATTCCACAGCCTCAGAGTTTCATACCTGCTGGATGTTTCTCACAGGCAGCTCCTCCAAGCACTGACTGTTCCTGGTCCTTGCAGCAGCCATCTGACTCCTCTTCCCACCAATCCACTCTTTATGCCACTGTTCATATTGGCTACAGGTGTTGCCTGTTAACATCAGGTCTGCTCCTAATCTTTAGTAATAAGGTCCAGCTGCAACTCATTGGGGGATAAGATTGCATTCTACATTACCTTCATTTACCCATAGTGTGTCCCCCTACACAGCTGCCTTTGGAAAACTCCACCTGCACCAACTGGGATGGAAAATAAACCTCAGGAACAGGAGTTGGTGAGCAACCTAAAACAGCTCCTGATACTCAGGGTGTTTGATTCAACAGAAGCATGGGCATCTCCATAGTGCACTGCACTGATATAAAATCATCTGTTCTAAAGAAAGGTACAACCCTTGCCACAGCTCCTACTTCAATTTTAGTAGGCTGAGTTTCTAACTAACTTTGTGCTGCTCTCTCCTGCTTGTGGCTTTTTCCAAGTCATCTTAATATGACACTACAAAAAAGCTCCAAAGCAGATTGATTTAAAAAGCAAATAACTCCTGCCATTCCTTCTCTTCCTCACTCTGCTTTACACAGAAAAAGCTTTTCATCGAATCATCTTTTAATGAAAAATGTGAAAATATACTGAAAGGTCCTGTGACTGTTCATATGAAACAGCCCTTTTTGGACTGAAATGGATTATTTAGAAGTGTTATGCTTTACTGATGCTCTTAGCACACAGTTAAGTTTCAGTTGCTTATTATACCCTGTTGAAAATAATGAATCACTGAGCTGCTTAATTTAGAGCTTGGCCTACCAGGATCACCTTTTTTTTCCTTTCAGAAGAAATTAATCAAAAGTTCCAGGGAATCATTCCTCATTGCCCAAACTTGAAAAATAATTTTAAATCCCTTATTCAATAATTTGAAACTTGCTACAAGTTAAAGATACATCATTCTAAAGCATATAAGGCAAATGTTGTCCTAATCAGCAAGAAGGACAAATTTTCCCAGGAATTTGAGATCAAAAGCATATGTTGTACAGAGCATCTGACACTTCCAGGAATTACTTATGCAGTGCACACCTCTGCATCCCATTTTTGTGTATCTCTGTGGTATAATACCAGGTATAGGGAAATGCTTTATAAAAATGAAAATGCAATTGTCTGACCAATAAAAGGTATTCCTGTACATAATCCAAGTAATAGATTTTTAAACCCTTAGCACTGCTGCAGTATTATGTATTCATAGTTATTATCTTGTCCACTTCCAAATCCTGAAAGGCTAGATTGTTTAAAGATTTGTTAGCTGTGAAATACTTAAAAAAGCAAAGTATTAAGCTCAGAGCTAATTGAAAAATAGCATTTTATCAGATTCTCCTTTGATATTATCTTGTAATGATTGTACTTAAGGTACTCACAATACTTCAATAAATAGAGAAATTAAAAATATAACATCTTTAGGGCTTTTCAGAGAATGCGGCTGTTAACAATTTATACTGCTTTTTTTAAACCTTTATTTTCTTATATTTCCCACAATGCCTCACATCAGAAGCAAACAGAAACTGAATGATTACCCCAAAGTGTGCTAGATGAACTGGAAAAAGTCTATTCAAACAAAGCTCATTAGTTTTGATACCTCCAGGGCTATGACAAATTAAGCGGCTGGTGAATATGCTTGCAGACAAAAGGATGATGCAAAATCTAGGGCTTGTGCTAGGCATTGTGTCAATAAATTCTACTGGAAAAGGTAAAAATTACCATTGAAGCTAAAATGGAATCCCTTTAAGAAGCACGTAAAGAGTAGATCATCCATTTTCTTAAATACATTTATGAACGATAGTGCTATAAATAATAAAGGATTGCTGATTGGCTCCTTTGAGTGCACATTCTGATGGGTCAGTCCTGACCTCCACAAACTTTTCCTCCAGAGCAGGTAAGGAGCATGCAGAGAGTTTAGGCAGGCTCTGAACTGCTTTGCCATATTGAAAATTTAACTGTACCACAACAGACACAGTTTGTACCAAGATTCCAGCTCCCACTGCTGAACTGAGAGCAGCCAGCACCAAACTTGTGACTGCAGCTTTGGACACCACAGGTGGTTCAGAATGCCCTGCTGTGCTCAGCCCTGCTCCCAGAGCAGCTCCCTGAAACACAACACACACCAGCAAAGGCCCAGGGGATCAGCTCAGGAAGCACAGAGACAACAAATTCATTCCTGGAACAGGAGATGACTTTGGGATGGCAGCACCAAACCCAAGATCCTCCCAGGGCACTCTGAGCTTCACCTTGCTGTCTGCCAGCTCCCACCAGCCTGGAACTTGCCTAAGTTATAATTAACTCCCAGTATTTGCTCCTTAATCACCAAAACCCTTTCTGATGCCAGCCTTGCTCCTCTCACACTTGTTTGTTACTCCCAGCTGTGATGACTGAGCCATCATGTGGGTGCTGTGCCATGAAATTGTCAACCACTCCCATCCTTCACTTTGCTGCTCTCGTGCCATACCTGCTCCTTTACAGCCACAGAGGATTTGCTCTGCATAGCAAAGCTTTTCATGTTTAGAATGATCAGGACCTGACAGAAGGGTTAATTCCACATGCTGCAGTTAGTGATTCATTCCTGCAGAGTAGTCTGGACCCTAAAATTGCTACAGAACTTGAGCTGGAAGCTGCATTCACCTCCTTCTATGCCACCAGGAGTTTCAAGCCAGTTCACAGCCTAACTAATCCAGGCTGCCACTGAAAGCAGATTATTGCTTTTGAAATTCACTTTGCCATTTAATAAAGCCTCATTTTGCAAGCTTTTGGAGAATATTACAGAACTCCCTTTCATATCTGATAGATTATCAAAAAGTGTATTTGACCAAAGAGGCCAATTTTGTCTTCCATAAACTCAGTGAAACCCTGTTACCCCAAGGGAAAGAAAACACTTCCTCTGTGCTTCTGTTCTTTATTTTGGAGTCTATATAAGTTTGAAAATGTCTTCAAATTATTTCAAATGCATTAACAAATTACTTAAACAAAAAATTGATCGAAAATATCACTGATCTAAATTCTATCCAGAAAGATTTCTTAAAATTAGCAAAATACACATCAGTATTTTTCCCAGTACTCATAAGTCTTCTAAAAATCTATCTATATTTCCACATTTAAGGGTAAGTCTGTTACTTAAAATCAGTTTTAAAAGATGGGATATTCCCCTATGTAGCATAGATTTTAAAGGAAAGAATTAATCCATTAATTCTTAATCACTGTACACCATTTGTTCTGCCAGAAACTAAACAGTGAGAGTTTTTTGCATGTATGAACACATCTCAGGTACCAAGACAATTACCTGTCTTGGTATCCTGGGGGTGTGAATTGCAGGGAAGGGAGGGGAAATCAGTGTCTGTTTCTCAAGCAATGAGCCAGATCTGTGTACCTTAATTATTTTTTTCAAAAATTTTATTTTAAAAAGGTAGTAGTGGCAACAGCAAAGGATGCCTGTTGATTTTATTGGGTTCAGTGCAGAGGAGCTAGAGCAGAGCCATACAGAAATGAGCCCTAACACAACCAGGCTGCTGGGCAGGGCAGTGCTGGCCTTGGAGACAAGAGCTGGATGCAGGAGAGTTGGACACACACCTGGAACTGGCTCAGAAAGCCTTGGGCAGAAATAGGTGTGTCATGGCAAACTCATCAGCAGCCTCCAGAGCCCAGGTCTCCACTGCAGGTTCCACTTGCAAATAAACTGATGGTGCTCTCTGCCCAGGGTCACTCTCACCGCCCTCATTTGTGTGCACAGAAATGCAGAGCCTGTCCTCTGGATTCAGCAGAAGTCAGGCATTTCATGGGCAATAAAAGGAACCCTTGTTAGTAAAAGACCAGGTTAAAGGGAGCACAAAGCTCTCAGTCACAGAACAAGAGGGTTCCTTGATCATTATTCTCAATTCGTGCAGCTTTAGCTGGGCCTGCATCGTGTGATCAGCACCAGGACTTGAATCCCAACTCTGATTTGGGGAGGGATCAAGCAGGGGCTGGTTGCTGGGCCAGCATTGTTGATTGCAGCTCTGAGGCAAGGCTGTATTTTCCAGCTGTGCACCAGCCCTGAACCCTCTCCCAACGCCACTGTCCTGTCACAAATTGTCACCCTCTCTTGCTTGTGTCCCTGAGAGCTTCCACTTACAAGTTAGGGAGTATCTGCCCTGTTGGACTTTGCAAAGTGGGAAACTTGAACAGGGAGCTCACTGGATAAATCTTTGACCACCAATTTATGAAGCAACATAAAAGTTACTACAAAAATCCCCAAATATCAAACTATTCCACCATTACTTGAGTCAGAATTATTTACAACTTAACTACATCAGGATTAAAATAATAGACACATGTACCTATGAAGGGGGAAGAAGAGAGAAACCATGCCATGGTTTTCAGTTTTACTTTAGAAGTAGAAACCAAGATCTTTGGCTATAAAAACTAAATGGCTAAATACAATCTGCTTGATTTCCATATATGCCAAATACAGCTTGGTTCCTCTCACCAAAAGTCAGATTGAAAACCTTGAAGAGTACCAAGCTGGGTAAAATCTTTATACTAGAAGCAGAAATAACTAAATTCTATTAACTTAAAGCTCAAAGCACACAAAAGTAGAATACTGTGGGGTGGGGAGATACCAAAAAAACTGTATTCTATTCTGTATATAAAACCTGTATTCTATTATCAAAAGACGATATTGGTAAAAATAAAATCAACCTAGTGAAGGTCTGGGTTTCTGACTTCCTGTCCCAAGGCACAATCTTATTATGAACACAAAATAATATTTTTGTTCCCCACTTGCTTTGCAAAGGATCTGGAATCTGAAAGTAGGTTGGATTCCTTTTCCTGTGCCCACTGTCACCACTCCCAGAGGTTTTCCAGTCCAGCTTCAGCCTCCACAGCACTCACACAATGCCAAAATCTCCAGAATGTGCCCTGGCCTGTCTGCAGTCCCAGATGTGCCACTGAACTGGCCCAATCTGATTTACTGGAGCTGCACTCAAGGTCCTGAACACTTCACCTGCCTGTGCATTAGGGCTTTCCAGGACAAAAGGAGACACATTTTTGGTCTGGAACACATAACACTACTTTGAATGAAGGAAAATTCTGCTTCATTCACTCTTCAAAGTAAAAAATTTGCTTGCCATTTTGTCAACCCACATTTTTAGGTTTTTTCCCCCCTCAAAAAAAAATTTGTTAGTTATAGCAGATACTTATCAAAGGTTGATCTACTGAGACATTTGCTCAATTAAGTATAATAAAATAATTCTCACAGTCTAAAAAAAACCCCAACAAACCTCAAGTTGTGTCTGTTGCTCACCTTGCCTCACCTCCTACCCCCAGTGGAGAAATGACACTTCCTCCTGCATAAACAATGGAAATAAACCCTGAGGTTAACCTTGACAGCTTCCAGATCTCAGAAGTCAGGAAGTTCAATGATTGTAGCTCTTAACTCTGCACTGTCTCACCCAGGAAGGGGCATTGAAATTGTTTCCCTCTATTCTAAAAGGATAAAAAGAGCTGACCTGCTGAGATTTAAGCCTGTAGTTTTAGTTTAAACATACAGAACAGAGTTCTGTCACAGGACTATAAGGAGATATCTGAGGACTTTGGAATTCTGAGACATCATCTGTCTCTCCAAATCACTCTTTTGGTTACCCACATCCTACCAAATAGAGCTGCCATTTTTACATCTACTGTGCACTTCCTTTCCTATCATATTTCATTCTTCCAAACTATTGTCAGCCACTTCATTATCTTCATTAGAATCACTGTCAAGAGTGAAAAGCATGAAAGGCTTCAACTAACATCTTCCTAAAGCAGCCCCCTTTGTGCTGTGCAAGTTGTTGTGATCTCACACACCAGATCCAGGCTCAAGCAGTGAAATATCAAGAGCATAATTCTTGCAAATTTCTGAGAATCATAAAGTCTTACTGTGCATATCATCCAGGCTGTTATGATGTTACTTCTGCCTTTTGATATGGCAATCAACAAACGTTTATATCCACATGTATAAGACACATGAATAAAAGATGAAAGACAAATACAACAACACAGATATAAAAGTAGATCTGATACATATAAGCATTTAGGGTATAAAGTATATTTTTTTTTATCCTGTATCATTCTGCCTAATCCATCCAATCAAAGACAAAATCCAGTTGAAGGAGTGACTTCGTCAATTTTCCCCAGGACATATTTATCAGCAGAACTGAATTAAAGACATATTTATAATTAGAACTGAATTAAAGTGGGTCCCTATTTAAATCTCAAAGTGATTTATGGCAATATTTCATGCTCCTAACCAAAAAGCCCTCTCAAACTTTTGGGCAGACAAGACCTTTTGAGTGGGAAGGTAACAATGCTGTCACAAGCAAAGCTCTACAAGGACATCAGAGCCACAGCGAGGTTCTCCTGTGCCTCCAGCCCTGCCCTGCCCCTTCAGCTGTGGGAAATACAAACCAGGGAAGCAGCAAAGAGCTGAGAGCAAAACCTCCACACACACACACAGAGACCCTGCTCTGCAACCCTGCCCAACAGAGAAACCACAGCCCATTCAAAGGCATCTCAGGCTTTCCCGAATGAGGAACAAAAGCCAACAGCAACACTCTGTCCATTTCTACCTAAGAAAGTTAAACATGTACACTAAATAAATTATTAAGCTGTCTACGTAACTGTGAAATAAAAACACATTTTAGCAAGAGGATGTTATATGCAAAAACTCCAAAAAAATTGACTTTAAGGGATGTTATTTCTAATGAAGAACAACAGGGTAAACAACCACACAAGTGATGTTTATTCCTACCACTACCAATGCTTTTTCTGAATAAACTAGTAAAATTTATGAATCTCAGCAGGACAGAAAAAAAAAATCATTACAGAAAGAAGCCACACTCTTTGGCTGGAAAAAAGAAACAACCAAACAAAAAACAGAATTATGAGATATCCATTTGTTACACTCTCATGCCAGGCAGATCTGTCTTCAGACAGTTCTTGCACAATCTGAGTTGCTGAACAAAGATAAAATGGCATGAAAACTCCTCCTACAGGCATCACACCCAAAGTTCACCTTCACGCTGATGACACTTTTTGTTTCCTTTTTTCAAAACCATAGAAAGATAATGTCATCTCTTCTGATACTGCCAATTCAAAATAGGACTTGCTGGAGAATTGCAGAGCAGAGACCTGCCAGATAGCACTGATACTGCTGATTTTTCTCACAGAAATTCTTCACATGAATAAAGATTTTTTTTTTTATTTTTTTTAACATGGAGACTAGGTATAAATACTGGAAGCATTCTGAGAGGGGAAAAAAATCCCCAAAGAATAAACCTACATTTCTCCCACAAAAAGAACCATTTTGTCAAGATTTTCCTTTTCACTATTTGCCCATCATGTAAAACAAACAGAAATCCTAAGAAGTCCAGGAGATGGGGGCCTCTGACAGTCATAGGTGGAAGCTGTGACTCCCAGCTTGAAAAAATATTTATATTTATTTTTGACTATTCACATTCAAAACGTTGATTCTAAATAAGAGCAATCTTCTCTAGGTGCATACTTTCAGACACTGCAGAACTGAAATTCAAGATGAGTATCTCCAAACTTCCATGAGCTCCTTCATTCCCCTTTCAGCTCCCCCTGAGCACCTGGCCCAGGCTGGCCCCACTTTCCACACCTGGAGGAAATCTGGCTCACACCAGGGTGGGGACAAGCCCAGGGCACAAACAGCAGTGCCCAGAGCAGCTGCTGCCATCTCATGTGCCCTTCATAAAAATAAAAGGCTGAAAACAACACAGGTATAAGAGATACATTGCTCCAAATCCATTTGCTCCACTCCGACAATTAAAATGATAAAATAAAGCTCACTTGCTCAAGCTCCTTAAGCAAGGATTTTTTGGTATGTGGATATCTGCCTAACACACTGGGTCCTGCCTCAGGCACTGTGGCATGAAATAATTATGTGAACAGACCCTTAAACAACACAGATAATAGAAATACACAATAGAATTACTTTGGCATACTTGATAAAAATAAATATATTAATCAACAGCTTTAAATAGAATTCTGCCATTCCCAGAATCAAGAGATCTTCAAGTAACCTGCAGACCAGCAGTGAAAAACATGAAACATTCTGCTTCAACAACAAGAACAGGGGGAATAAGACAATTTAAATGAGCCCTTTCTTCACTCTGACTGCTGGGAGAACCTTAGAAGCAATGAACACATGTGGCACTTTAAAACCTACATATGAAAAAGCAAATTCATGTGAAAGTCTCCCTGTAAGAGAAATAAACTTTTTGATATAATCATTTCCTACATTACTTAGCCCAATGGACAAAATCTCTTTAAAATGTCAGGCTTGCAAATCCTCCTGGATTGGTGCTGACAGGAGTAAGTTTTTAGTTTGCCTCTGAACTGAGGTGCAATGGCAGAATTTGTCCTTTTGTGACTGCATTCCTCAGGTTTCTCAAACTGGGAATCCTTAGAGCACCTAAATTCATTTCTGACAGGAGCATTCACTTTCTTCCTAACTCTCATCTGAGCAGAGCAGCTCAGCTTGGCACCAACACCACTTAACTTTATTCAGTTTTCATTCACCTGTGTCAGAGTTATGTAAAGTCCCCGTGCTTGGTTTAGGGCCTTGTTATTACTGGGGAAGGGGAGATGCTTTACACAGTCTCAAAGTGTCACAAAAACACCAACAAAACCAACCCACACAGGAGCATTTCCTTACTTTAAAACAATTACTCAGATTTTAAAAAGTTTATTTTACTGGGGAAAGCAGGAATATTATTTTTCAATTATTCTTCCATATTTAGGCATCTCTTTCCTTATTTATTTCCCGCACTTCATTCTGTCAAAGACACATCAAAGTCTTGTTGTGAGGTGAAACATATTCCTGGTTATTTCCAATTAATGGCTTAATCTGGAAAAAGAAATGAACTTTCAGGGCTCAAATGTGACAAGTACTTGACAAAAACACACTTTCCTTCAGCCCTGGGTATTTTTTTTCTCAAGAACATTTCAGTCAGACATTTACTAAAAGCTGTATAAGGACAGAGTGAAAAGGGGTGAGCCAATACATGCTCAGGCTGAGATACAGAATTAAGGTCTGACTTCAGGACCTATGGAGAGAAAAGCAGCCAGGAGGAAAAGACCAGCCCAAGTCAGTGGCATTTATCATTCCATGTTTCATCACTGACTCTGGCAGCTTTTCACTGGCCTCTTTAGGAATAGGGTAATTGTTGTTATTATTGCCAGCCATTTTTACTATAGTTTCATTAAAGAAACCTGGTTTTCAGCAACTTTTTCAAACTTTCTCTATCATTACAATGATTATAACCACAGATAATCTGAGAGGACAGATTGAAAGAAATTTTAAACAACCTCGTTTTTCCTGAGACCCCTTTGCCCACCTCCAAGGCACCTTCTAATTTGCAGTAAGAGTCTCTTTAGTTTCAGCTGACCCCTCAGACCTGGAGCTATGTAAAACTCAACCTCTGTTTGCTATTACACTGCCATGGTAACCTTAAAAAGGGCATTACAAAAAGCACCATACTGTAATAATAAACCACAGTTCATGTTTATGACTGTTCAAATAGAAGAATTTCCTTAAAACCCTTTCGGAAAGGGCAAAGGGGAAACAGGTGTGACCATGGGATTACACTAATAACTGCTATTGAAGCCTCCTGTACTGTAGAGAAGATTAATAGATTATTATCCCACTGATATTAATCTATTAAAAGAGTTTGAAGGTTCACAAATTCCTATTTTAAGTCCAGCTACTGATGTATGTGCAAGTGATTTGTTTTGCCATTTTACTTATTTGGTCTGCACTGTCATCATTGCTACTATGCAGATTCTGGCTCAAATGATACAGATTGACCAGAAGAGCAGAAATTTCCTAACACTGGTGCCTTTGGAAACTTACCTTAACAAAAACAATGCGTAAATTACATTTTAAAAAAAGTTGAGTAGGAATACTTCCACAAACCTGGCTATTCTCAAATCAATAGCATGATCTTAAAACTATGGTCCATGTATATCCTGCTTTGATCTGAATGTTTTTTCCAAGGATAGGACTCAACACTACAAATGCTAATCTAGAGGGGACATAAGGCAAATTCATATGCCCTTAGAACCATCTAAAGCACTTTTTGTACTATACATAACTCACAATTTAAACTGCACACATGCACAGAGTCATAATCCATCTTTCATTTAAATTGTCAATACCTGAAGCTGCTCGCTTCAGGAATATAAAACTTCTCAGTAATTTCACTGGGTAAAAGGGTCTGGCAGTTGCAGAGATCACCATGAAACTTTGAGCCCAAGTTTTGTTTGGATTGTTTGATTGTGGGGTTTTTAACGTCTGTGCTGCCAGGAATTAGTCAGAAAAGACCCACCAGACAATCTTGTTTCCATCTTTTTCCCATTGAAGTCATATAAAGTTTTTCTGAATGGATTTCTTTTCCCTCCACCAAGTCCAAGCTACATTTAAATAAATGCTTCATGATGGGACTTCTGTCCCAGGTTGCAGGAGTTGCACATCTTTCTCTCCAAGCTTTTTCAGCCTCTCAGCATTGATGTGTTCACTGTTTAGCAGACTCAAGCACTCTAAGCTGAGAAACACAACCCAGGAAGCAAATTGTGTCCCAAGCAGTGACAACGACAGCACAACAAGGGTTTTCTGCATCGTGTACGTTGCACAAAGAGTTCTCAAATCTGTCTGCTATTGCTACAAGCTCACCTCCTTGCTGCTCAGCAATACAGCTGGAAATGCTGTGTTTGAAACCAGAGCGGCCTTTTCTCTGCTAAAAAATATCCAGGAGTAGTAACAGAGCATTTTGTGCAGAATTTGCACATTCAGAACGCAAGGCAGAAGTGCCAGCCTTGCTGCTGTACTCAACATTTATTGGCATGACTGTGTTGATCCTATTTGCTTTTGGAGAGAAAGAGAAGGAATAATAATAGAAATAGCAGTAATAATAATTAAGATTCAAGCAATCAGACGAGGGATGCTATATTTAATGAAATTTCACCTCATTCAAATGGATGAACTCATTGCACAAGAGAAGTTCTCTTTCAGGTCAGCATGCACTTATTTACACAATCTTTTAATGTATATGTTTAAACCTGAAACCATTTTCGGGGCAAATATAATAGAAAATACAATTCTTTGGTTCAATGATTCTGATGTTTACTCTCTTGCTAAAATAACCATGACTTACAGTCCACTTTTTTTTTTAAGAGATGGATATATATTATAAATATAGAAGAATAACTGTGGTACAAGCAATCCAAATTGCACCTAATGGCAAATGTAACAGAAGTTTAGATGTGTTTGGTTTAGTTTCCACCAAAAAAAAGTATTTGAAATTCATATATATATATTTAAAGACTATACAAAAGAATCAAATTTCTATTGATGAGTCAGAAATTAGACATTTCTATATTTTTATTCAGAAAGATTAAAAATTTTTGGTGCTTATTTGGATTTTTTAAAAATCTTTTGGCATTATCTCCTTGCCAGGTAGTGGAACACCTTACTGGTATCACAGGAACTTTACTAGTACAAATTACTGCTCTTTGGCAACCAGAAGTTATATTAGAAATGAGTATTACTGTATACTTCTGTGCAGGTGTCCATGCTGTAAAATTTACTCTCTATTCAAGCTATAATTCCTAACATAAACTGCTTACATTCACTCAGATTCTTTAAACTGATGCAAAAAGAAAATGACACTTCTTACCAAAAAAGCATCAGAAAATTCAAAATTTACTAATATTTTTGCACCTAGGTCCCTACACCTTAACCATAACCTTTTAATGGACATATAACACAGCTGCATTTCTTCCACAACAACTCAAATAATTACTAATAATGTCTTTTCAATTAGATAAAAGGCTGTTATATTTTAAATATAAGAGAGATTTCCCACTCCTATTTCCATTCACTTTTTCTCCAACACCTTCAGTTCTTGTAAATTTTTTAACACTGTAACCTCTGTCAAATAAGAATGAACTGATCCTTATCTCTGGTTTAAATCAGTGTAAATCACTGTCTGTTAATGAAAAAATTCAGCTCTTACATGTAAATGCATAAAAGGAGCTCTATTTAGCACCAGCTGTTGTGATTTCAGCTGCAGGTTTTATATTTTCCTTATGAGTGTCACCAGAAGAAACAGAATGCAAACACCTCAGAGCTTGAACTGTGGCTCAAAGTGTTTGAGCAGATGATCACACACACAAATAATCCCCCACTATTCATTACCTTTAGGTATGCAAAAGTTTCCCCAAAAGCACATTTAGGTAATTCACTCAGTCATGGCCTATAAGTTTATTTTCAAGAGGTATTTCAAGAAAGTTAAGGAAAATTTCACTGGAATTACTAAGGCATACATTTTTAGACTCATGTGCCTAAAATTAGTTTTTAAGTCCATAATTAGACATCAAAATAGAGCAGTAAAACCTTCAAATGTTTAAGATACACTCAGATTATACATCACAGCTTCAGAGGAAATTAATCTTGCATTTAAATTGTTGAAGCTTGTATTTAAATTATTGCAGTGCCCAGCTGGGCCCCTGCTGGCTGCCCTCTCTCTTTAAGCCATTGTGCCAGGAAAGCTGAAGGCAGCAGCTCAGCACAGCAATTCCATGGGAAATGATGGTGCAAGGACCTCACCACCCACTCCACTCCCAGGTTTCCAGCTCCTGAATTTCCTGCCACGTGCATTTGTGCCTGAGCAACAGAATTCTTTTTTCCTAATCTCACCATTACTTGTCTCTTCACAACTTGTCAAATGGAAAAAGCACAAAGCACTCAAGCAATAAAAAAAAAACACAAATTCTCTGAAGAGTTTAATGTTAAGTGTGAAGAGCAGCTAAAATCCAGCAGTAATGCAGCTACCCATGGCTATTCAAACCACAGAGCAGCTCAACTCCCCTGATGGCAGTGACAGGCCAGCAGCAGCAAAAAGGGAGTTTTCAGTGATCATTAAAAAGCCATGTCATGCAATGCTAAAATCACCCTCCTCCCCTACTGCTGGCCATTGTAAACAGGGCCCTCTGGCATGCAGTGGTGCTTTATTAACAGAGCAATTAGCAGGAGCTGCCAGGTATGGCAAACAACCAGTGCTTTGTGATCCCATGGGGATGGCATCAATCACCAGCAGGAACCACCAGCTTGCTCTGACTTCCCTGGTCTAGACACTGGACCCAAAAATAATGCTTGAGATATGAAGGACAGGATTAATCTAATTGAAATTTCAGTGAGCCACATCCAAGTCTCAGCTGACAGAATTCCACACAGGTCCCTGGGGAGCAGAGGGTGTCAGGGAAGGAGTCACCTGTTCAGGCATTTGCTATAGGCAGGGCTCCTGTCCTCCTAGCTCTCCAACAAATAAATGTTTCCTGGAAGCCAAGACCCAGTAGAAAAGGCAATATGTAAGTATCTATATCCTGCTGTGGGTCTGAGCTGTAAACCAAGCTATATTTTAATGTTAAAATATAATACTTTTATTTTTAAAATAGTATATATTATATATATTAATATATGTAATGTATATTAATATATATAATAATATATATTCATATATAATATGTATCATTATATAATACATATAATATGTATTATTATATAAATAAAAGCATAATATATAGTATAAAATATACAAAATTATATAATATATATGATATACTATAAATATATAATATCATATAATATATATTATAGATAATATTATAATATATTTTTACTATAATTATAATTAATGATATAATTATAATTATTATTATATTATTGCTATAATATATATTAATATATAAACATATAGTATTATATACTATATAATATTAAATCATATATAATATGAAATGTTATATAAATATTATATAAAATTATGTAAAATATATATAATATATTATAAAAGTATAATATATTTATATTATTATATTATATTTTATATTTATACTTTTTTATTTATAATTTATACTATTTTATTATTGCTTACCCAAATAGGTTCTGAACTCAACTCCAGTGTGATAAATTCTCATTATTCCACGTTTACACCATTTATGGCCCAATGTGCCTACAGAATGAAGTAACTCAGAGCCTTTTAGATACCCCTCCTAAGATAGCTCATTTTTATATATTTCAGGTGCAATATCTGCTTAGTTTGCATTACATGCTGTGTATTTTACCCAAACACATATTGTACACATCCATTAAGTGAAATGCCACAAATGCTAATGCCTAGACTACAATATATAGGGAGACAAAAACATGCTAAACTAAAGGAAAAAATATTCCAGGCTGTGAAGTGTAACAAAAAAGGCCCATGATGACAGTTTCATCTGAAAATAGCAGACTGAGACATATTAAAATTGGTTTATTGTCTCCCTAATGAGGCAATGTATGTAAAGCCCCAAATACTCTATAATCAAAGTTACCAGCTAGTGTAGGCTTTGAAAAATGAGAAGCAAATCTATAGCTGATAATTAACAGCTTCCTTCATTGTTGACTACCCAGGAAGGAGAAGGGTGTTTCTACTGCTGCTCCTCTCTGCTTTAGTGCACGATGCTGCTGCAGTGTGGTCCAGCTCAGAACACAGGAACTGCTTCATTTTCTTCCCCAAAACTCTCGAGAGCTGCAGTCGGGAAGGCCTACTTTTTGTACCCTAAAATGCTAATGTCATTTCTTCAGTTAGAATTAGAATGATCTGCATAATTAGAACAGATCATAAGGTTCCAAGGTTATCTGTGGTGTTGTGAAGACATCAAGATTTTCTTATCCGAGTGTTTTCCCAGGCTAAGTATAACTCATCCTCGTGCAAACAGCAATCCTTAAATACATGTGGAAGTCCTTAAATACATGCAAAAGCCCCACACCACCAAACACTTGTAATCTACCAACAGAATCTACTCAATAATGAGAGTGAATCTGAGCTTAACACCTCCAAAACCTTATTCTAATTCTTCCAAAACCCAACAGAAATTTATAGCTACATTTTTCTGACCACACCGGAAAAATTAGTAAAGTAGACTTTTCCAACAAAACCCGTAGAAGCTAAAATACTCGGGTATATGTTAAGACCACCCAGAGGACAGAATTTGCAGAGATTTTATCTGAACCCAGCTGCTTCCTGCTGAAGGACACAACACAATCACTTGGACTCCAGTCTCCTGCCAGGCTGCTACATCAAAAGCATCTCTTCCTTCAAATCAACTACTAATAATTCAAGTTTTATCAGTGTTCTTTGAATGTTTCACAGCCTCAAAATCATACATGAACCTACCAAATTAACTAAAACATGGGGAACAGGATGTAAGCAACTGATTAAATTAACTACATGGAAATTTTTCCTCCTAAGATACAAGAGTTTTCAAAAATCCAGAATTATCTCTGCCTGTATATTCCTAGCTGGATACATTCACTGCTGTGAGGGGGTTTATATTTTGCCTTAAAACACCTCACATTTAAACTAGGTTTGCAAAAGTGCCTACATGCAAATCAAAATACTACTTACTCATTTGCCCAGGGCAATAATTATATTTTATAAACTTGTCAAATATCCTTTGTTTCTTAATCAATCTTCAGGGCCTGTGGCAGACAAGCAGGTTTTCTGACTTCTAAAAAGCAAAATTTCAGGACTATTTTTAAACATTTACATTAAACAATGTGTGTGGTTGTACCCACTGAGTATTTCAAGGTTCCAATGAAAACTCGAAAATACTAATAGCACAGAAAACTTAAATACAAATCCACCAAATCAAATCTGAAAATTATTGGGTAAACCACAAAATATTTCAATATATACTGATATTGAAATACCTACTTGATATATTTCAATATCTACTTGAATCCCTTTTATTGCTGATGAGAAATAATAAATTAAATTCCAATACAAAAGTTCATCCTTGAGATCTAGCATTCACTGAAGAAATAATAGCACTTCCATGCTTTGGCACTGAAACTTGTATGATTTTGAGCTTTGGAAAGCACAAAAAAGAAATAAGCCACATAATAAAAAAGAACCTGCACATCTCAGTTAAAACACATATATACATATTTTCATTCAGTGCTGGATCTGGCCATTATTAACATTAGAGAAAAAAACATCTCATATTGTAAAATTGCATAAGATCAGTGGGTATTAATCCAGAGTTATGACCAAAGGATACCACACCAAAACTCTGTCATCATGTCAGATATCTGTGAGATATCCTCATAGTCTGGACACCACCTAAATGGAGATTTTCCTTTATGGGTCTCATCATCTGCACTTTCACAGACCAAGCTCCCTCTTGTTCATAATCCTGACTCATATCCATCACCATTTGGGAGCAAGTGTGTATCTTTGCAGGGCTTCAGAATTCCATCTGTCCTGCCTGAGATTTCCTGAAGTACAGATAAATTCCACTGAATAACACTGCAATATGGGGAATGTATACATTTAGAGCAGCATATGGAAAAGCAATATTTAAAAGTACTTCTCATATATTAAAAATATACATGTGATTTAGGAATGAAAAAAAATAAACTAAGGAGGAGGAAAACATCATCATTAGAACTACAAAAATCTATGGCAAAAGTTTAGGATCCAGATATAGGCTCAGTTGGGTAGAATATTCTGCAACAGTTTATTCCTTCAAGAGTATGTCCAAAGAACAAGAGACCATCTGTACAAGAAAGTGTGTATGGAACACACTCAGAAAACAAACAGAACACCCCATTCCCTCCAGCTGGCCACTCTGGTTTCGTGTGCACACAAGGGGTGAAGTGCTGGCTGGCAGCACAGGGTGCCCAGGGTGGTACTGGGCAGTGATGCACAAAGAATCAGCAGAATGAGGTGAACCTTTCTTTACTGCTCCCTGCACTACACCCAAATCCAGAACTGAAACCCTGATGTGGACAAACAGCTTCTCTGCACAGTCCATTCTTGGCTGTTCTGGGATGTTTGCAGAGCCACCATCACAATCCAAGTTCATGCCATCCTTAGTTAATATTTGTCCCCTGTAAAAGAGCTGAGTTTTGCACACCCATCCTTTTGATAGAGTCACAGAGTAACTGAGGCTGGAAAAGACCTCAAAGATCAGAGTCCCACCTTGTCCCCAGCCCAGAGCCCTGAGTGCCACCTCCAGCCCTTCCCGGGACACCTGCAGGGATGGGCACTGCAAAGCTCCCTGGGCAGCCCCTGCCAAGGCCTGAGCAGCCTTTCCATGGGCAAATTCCTGCTGCTGCCCACCCTGAGCCCAGCCTGAGGCCGTTCCCTCTGCTCCTGTCCCTGTTCCTGGGAGCACAGCCCGGCCCCCCGGCTGTCCCCTCCTGGCAGGGAGCTGTGCAGAGCCACAAGGGCCCCCTGAGCCTCCTTTGCTCCAGGCTCAGCCCCTTCCCAGCTCCCTCAGCCCCTGCTGGGGCTCCAGCCCATTCCCAGCTCCCTCAGACCCTCCATGTGTCTCAAGCCAGGAAAGGCCCAGAACTGAACAAAGCCCTCAAGGTGTCTCACCAGTGTCAAGTATTTTTTGGCAGAAGACATGGATAATCTGTCTCTCAAATAAAGCATCTTTTCTAAATTTTTTTCCATCAACACACAATTTCCCAGTTTTCCAGTCCCATGTCTGTGGAATACAGAAGAGGACTCTCTCCCAAAGAGTTTTAAACCAAGTGCAATTTGTTGAGATTTCTTTTAAAACAATTTCTGGTTTTAAAGAAACCAAACACTTCCAAGCCATACTTTTTGCCTGGATTTTCTAAACAATACAATCCTGATCAATAAGCATTCTCTCAGGAGTACTTGTAAACACTTTCCAAATTCATCCCCTGTTGTCATAAACTCAGCTCTGAAAAAACATTGTACTTAGCAGGGAAAAGAGATGCTGAGGAAAAAAAAATTAAAATCAAAACCACACAAACAAATTAAAAGCACACAATCAAAAACATACCCATTTTTATGTTCAAAATAAATCCCTGGAGACTATTGCAATAAACATCCAAACATCTGAAAATAAAACACCAGCTTCCAGGAAAACACCCTCAAATTCTTTTTTGTCTGTTCTGATGTCACAAAAAATTCAAGCTTTATATGAACTGCAAGTTTCATTCTTCAGCCTCACGCTATTTTAAGCAGCCAGGTTTTTTCTGCTGTTTTTGGGGTGATCCAGTCACAGTTAACATTGCAGGTAGCACTGTCTCCAAAGCTGTAAAAACCTTTACTAGCACAAAGAAATTGCAAAGCAGGAAAAAGTTTAAATTATTGCAGAAATAAACCTAGAATATAAATGGTGCTATAAAACCCTTCTTGTTTCAGCACTTTTTTTTTTGTACTGCACTGTCACTATCATGTGGCAATCACAGGAAATCTATTCTTCAAGAACGAGCTCTTAGCCACTCTTGAAGAGCTAAAAATGCCTTTTTTCCAGATGGCCTAATGATAATGGCTTTTCACTGATCAGCTGCAAAAGTTGGTTGTTTTGTTCTCACTTCAGTTAAGTAAAATTCCAGAAATGCCACAGTCAAGTTAAATCTCAAAGAAAACAGATATAATGAATACAGAATCAGGGGACTTGTGGAAACTGTGACTACAGTGGAAATGCTTTATTCAGTTCTGCATCACAAAATTCATGCTGTGAGATCTTGTGGAGCTACTCCAGCCAAAGGCAGGAGCTCTTAGCACCAGGACCAAGCCAGAGACCCCCACTGGGAGCATCTTTCTTGTGCACTGACCATAAGCTCAGCACCTCTACCAAACCCAAGCTCTGACAAGGAGAACACAAGGAAAGGAGCATCACAGCTTAATTACAGCTCAGTAATTGTGGCCCCAGCCTCTGAGCAGCCACAGAACCCAGGCAGAGGGCAGCTGTGACATTTCCACCAGGACTGTGGTGCTCTGTGATGCTCCCGAGCCTTTTGCCCTCCCTGAGCAGAGATTCCCAACACCAGCACCTTTAGACCCAACTGCATTTCTCCAAGGAGAGGAGCAGAACTAAAAAGGGCTCTGGAGACAAGAAACCAGGACCATCGGAAGCATAAAAGCCCAGCTCATAAATTGCCAGCTTCCAGACACAGGGAGCACAAATTTGGGAAAATACAACCCTTCTTGTGCTCTGCAGCTTCCACTCCTTCCCTGTAAATCCTTCAGTGGCCAATGTCACAAAGAGGACAGTGCCACAGTGTCCTGGAAGGCTTTTGCTCCACTGTGCAATAGTTGGTCTCGTGATCATAAATCTGAAGGTGTGAGGGAGCACTGCAGAACTGGTTCCCACTTCAGGAAATTTCAGCTGGCCACACAGCAAAATTGGCAAACTGAGGTCACTGGGTTTGATCTGGAGCACCACAATAAGCAAATAAACCTCTAAAATACCCTCAGAGCACCTTATGTGTCTTGACAGGCATTTCCAGACTCACTTCTGTCTATTACTAATAAGGAATTTTCAAAAAATCTCAGAGCGCCTCTGACTTCAACAGAAACAGAATCTGTTTATCCTACTAGCAGTTGGTTGAAAAATCTTAGACTCTAGAATAATAAACTGCATTTAGATCAAACCTGACAATTTTTTTTAAGCAGGAGTAACACCCACAGCAATAAGGAGAACTCAGTACATCGGTGGTTTAATGCACTTAAAACAAAACTCAAAATCAGTTTTGTAAGCAAAATGTAAGATTTTTTCCTTATGTTCCAGAAAGCTTAACAAACCCCACAGACCTTATTTTCAGTTCAAAGTTTCCACCTACTTTTAACAAAAATAATTTTACTTGATTCTCATTCCATCAAATCACTAGTTATCATCAGGAAACTTAACTACATTTTCACCTGACTTAAAACTTATTTTTTAACTCACAGAGCTCAAAACTTCAACATAGACATAGTAAAGTTGTATAAACCCAGTATACAAAGCTAAAACTAACAGCCAGAATAAGTGCTTAGAATACCTAAAAAACAAAAATTCAAAACCACAGCTTGCTATTCCTATTAATCCTTCTCTTTACATTGTGATGTTTTTGGAAAGCTTTTTAACAAAAATAATCTAATATAAATACACAATCAGTGCAATACAAATTTTGTTTAATATATTTTAAAATACTCTCTGTACAGCCTTTAAGAAGAATCAATCCTCTTCATGCAAAATTTTAAAAACATGTAATGCGGTTTCTTTTCCTATCCAACTGGTTCACATACATATTTGCTTGTTTAAGTATAAAATCCTGATAAAATCAGATCACTTGTTTCTGATAATTCCATCATTAAGCACACTTTAAATGCCTGATACTAAGCATAGTCACACACAGGAAAAAGCAGAAGTAGAAATAAATTTCAGCTGGGAGATTCCTTCCCTGAAAAACAATTTATTTCCCAAAAAATAACGTCTATATAAATGCAACTCATATCTGAATATATTTGTTATACATCAGTATTTTCAACAACAAAATGCAAAGGCAATATATTACACCAGACCCTGATCTAGGACAGGCTGAAACAGTAAAAAAATCCCTGGCAAAACGAAGAAAGCATAAAAGATGCTGAAAAAAAATCAGAATTCTGCAAAGGGAAAAATCCGTTTGGGAGGACTTGGAGCAGAGCAGCCTGGTGAGGAGGAGAGAGCTGGAGCACACCAGCGCAGCCCTGGAGCAGCAGCAGCTCCTCTCCCTGGAAATTCAGGAGCCCCTGCCTTGGAAATTCAGCTTTTCCTGCAGCACTGCTCGAGTTGGCTCTGCCTCTGCTCGCCCTCTCTCCTCTCTGAAATGGTATTTTAACTCCTCGTCATAAAAAGATATGATTCCAATGTTTATACTGTGAGCTACATTTATCTTTAAGAGCAAGATGTTGGGTTTAGCTCTAATGATGAAAAAAGCCTTTAAAAAGGAAAACTCATCACAACTCATTATGGACGATAAAGGCCACAATTTAAGGATTCTGTAACTCCGACGATGATCATTTTAAAGTAGATTTATAGCAGAAAACAGTTAGATACTTTTACTTCAGTTATAATTTTCCATTTTTTAATTTAACACTCCTTTAGTTCATATTTGCACATTAAAAATATAGCTTGAGAAGTCCATCATTAAATACTTTTAATAAGTGCAATAAATAAATTTTACAGTGTGCATAAATCTAAGAACAAAACACAGCTTAAATTGTTAATCTTACACTTTTTCTCATTAATTGCAATACATAAACATATGTTTTATACAAAGATATTTGCTACAAAATAAGTATAATAAATACAGTTTACCACATGTATTAATCTTAATAGTTACAAGCTGTTAATCTTATATATTAGGTAATAATTTGCAATAAATAATTGTTTATTATCTTGATGTCTGCTTGTCTTGGGTTTTAGCAATATGCAATAAAGAAATGCAATTTTGAATAATTTGATTGTAAGACTGCTGGGAAAATACTGTAAGTTATAATTAGCTGAGGGAGGATTTTTTTCACTAGATGAACCATAGAGATATAGTTCAATAACAGAAACATGCATTATTGCTAACATAAATAATTTAAAAAGTTAACTTCAGTTTCAAGCAATAAGATTTTTTAAAAGTTAAATGCAAATAAAATTAGTAAAATATTTCACATTCTTTGCTTCTTTTATCATTTTGTGTTCACTGAAAACAGCAACAAAAAAAAACAGAGAAGCATTTCAGCCTCCCATTATTTTGGCACAACCCACACATATCTGTTTCCCACAATCAATACTCACCTGCTCAAAAGCAAATCAGATTTCACCATCAAACCATCTTCTGTCCACTTCTAGTAGAACATATTCTCTCATATTTACTAATCTTAATATTGTTTCTCTTAGACAGAACTGGTAATAATTTGTCACAAATATTTATTCATTATCTTTGTATTTTCTCACTTTGGAATTTGGTAACTTGCAATAAAGAAATGCAATTTTGTATAATTCAATTGCAAGACTGCTGGGAAAAAGGGTAAATTCTAATTAGCTGAGCAAGAACCCAGTGGCTTTAAAAGGAGATTGGAGTTTCTTTTCAGTAACTTAAAAACTTTGCTTTTTTTTCAAGTAAATGTTCTCTCAAATTAGGCAAAGAACTACAGTAAAGGCATTTCAAACACATCCCTTCTACAGAAACAAAAGGACAGGCACAGAAAAAAATTCAATATAGGTTCTCAAACCCTAAGGTGCTTGTGTTGGGCATTAACAACAAGATATATTTTGCATTTTTATGCAACAGGATTTTGCACACTTTTTTTTTGCTTACATATCCTAATACAGATAAATAGAGAAATCAAATCTGCCTGTAAAATATATACAAAAATAAAAGGCAAAGCTTCCTGTGAACTCTAATCTGGCTCTGTTTCCTATCTGTAAAGCATTACAAATGCAATCAGTACAGAACAAAATAAAATCCATCAGAGATCACAGTACTTCAGAATATTTATTACCAAAGTTACTATGCACATGCCCATAGTATCTCTGAAAATTATCTACTGATAAATATTGCTACAAGCACCAGTGTTTGTAAAGAAATGCCATTTAATATTAAGAGGAGCCCTGCATTCCTGAGTTTTATGACATGCAAATTCCAAACACTCTGATACTGTAATAGTTGTGCCACCTCTTCACCTGGGTCAGTTAGGTAAACAAATTGCTTGTATTTTGTTTAAACATCATCTAAAAATTATCAGTAAGCCACAAGAATTGTCTGAGATAAGGACAGAAACTTCTCATCGAACAATCAGAATCTGGTGTGTGGCTATGTCCCCACTGTAAACTGCCAAGATGAAGCAAATAATTTTCCTTTCTAGAAATTTTAACTGAAATAAATGGTAAGGCAATTTATAATGCAGTTATAGGAACCTTAGAATGCACTTTGATAAAACTGCCAATGCTAAGATCCTGCAAAACAGTGGTGAAAGAATTTATTTGTAGGTAGAAGAATTTATTTGCAGGTAGATTTGCGCAAGCCTACTGATATGCATAGATTTTAAGCTAACAAAATTGAGAAACACGTTGTTAAAATCAGAAAATATTACAGTGTTCATAGTTACAGAAGTTGAAACATGACAAAAACAAAGTCACAGTGAGGAAAAAAAAATAATCACTCAAATTAAAATCTTACTCTAACTTGCCTTGCACAAATAATCCCATTGATTTTAATGGGAGTATGTGAATAAATAAAGCATGGAAGAGGATGAACAGTGTCAGACCTATGACAGAATAAATTCAGAGACCCTTTCCATAACATCCAGGGAACATTTCCATCTAGAACTCCACTGGATACCCCTACTTCAGGTGCTTAAATGAATTTGTACCCAGCATGTAACGGGAGAAAAGAAATCGGAATCCTCTGCTCGCCAAGGATAAAAGGAAAATATCCTTAAAACAAAAGTGGGGTTTTTACATCAGATGAAAGGCATTTGTTAAACAAAGAGCCGAAGAAGTCTGCTATTCAAATGAAACACTGTACTACAAAAACACAGCGAGACAGGCATTATTAGAGGCTTCACAGCAGATGGAAAAGCTACTTCGTCGTAGCCTAAAGATGTAAAACGCAATCGCGGTCCCTAAGTGGCACTGGTACAACTGTGGAAATCATGGAGCCAGATGAAGCACATAAATTTCCCCCATGAACAATTGTTTTCATTTCCCTCCCGCGCCACCGGGCACCGCGGCCGTGCGCGCCCCCGCGGCCGGGCACGCGCGCGGGGCTGCGCGGGGCTCTGCTGCCACCGCCCGGCCGCGCCCGGTACTGCACCCGCGGCAGAGCTCCCCATTGCCCGGGGTCAGCGCGGGATCGGAGCCGAACACGGGCTCGGGGCGCCTCAGCACCCCAAAAGGTGCCCACCCCCCGGTACTGGCACCGCCGCCTGCTCTGCTGGAGTTGTCTTCAGCAACAGCCACAGGTGTTGCTCTCAACAAACCCGAACAGCAACTCTCTAAAATAGCGTTCTTAAAACTAATAAATGTATTAAATAACTCTGTACAATCCTAATCCAGTATTGCCATGTAAACAGAAAATGTTTTGGTGACCACAAATCTCTCTAAAGTAACATTCTTAAAACTAATAAATGTATTAAATAACTGTACAGTCCTCCAGTATTGCCATATAAACAGAAAAGGTTTTGGTGACCACAAACCCATACAGCAACTCTAAAGTAACATTCTTAAAACTCGTAAATAATTCTGTACAATCCTCACTCAGCATTGCCATATACACAGAAAAAGTTTTGGTGACCAAAAATCCGAATAGCAGCTCTCTAAAGTAACATTCTTAAAACTAATAAATGTATTGAATATCCGTATAGTCCTCCAGTATTGCCATATGAACAGAAAAGGTTTTGGTGACCACAAACCCATACAGCAACTCTAAAGTAACATTCTTAAAACTCGTAAATAATTCTGTACAATCCTCATCCAGTATTGCCATGTAAACAGAAAATGTTTTGGTGGTCACAAATCCGTACAGCAACTCTCTAAAGTAACATTCTTAAAACTCGTAAATAATTCTGTACAATCCTCACTCAGCATTGCCATATACACAGAAAAAGTTTTGGTGACCAAAAATCCGAATAGCAACTCTCAAAAGTAACATTCTTAAAACTAATAAATGTATTGAATATCCGTACAGTCCTCCAGTATTGCCATATCAACAGAAAAGTCCTCCAGTATTGTCGTATAAACAGAAAAGGTTTTGGTGACCACAAACCCATACAGCAACTCTAAAGTAACATTCTTAAAACTCATAAATAATTCTGTACAATCCTCATCCACTATTGCCATATAAACAGAAAAGGTTTTGGTAAAGGTTTATCTCAGCAAGGTTTTGGTAAAGGTTTATCTCAGCAAGGTTTTAGGCACCTGCCCAAAATTTCTACTCCTATAACAAATTGCTCAATAGTTTTGTTAACTGCATTAGCAAAAGTGGCATTTGAAAAAAAAAAAAAAAAAAAAAAACAAAAAAAACCACGTGTTTTTACATCAGATAAAAGGGATTTTGTAAAAAAAAAAAGTAAAATTCTGCTATTCAAATGAAGGTCAATGTCATCTTTTGGACAATTAATTTCATGTTATAAATCTAATATTATTCATTTTACAGTAATGCAGTTATTAGTGTGAAACTCCATGAACACTATTTTTTTAATATAAAAAGTTACCCATTACAATTGTGTTTTTTAAGAGGAAAAAGCTGTAATAAATTAAAAACCGTGTTGGGCGAAAACCAAAATATGAGCAGAATTTCAGAAATTTGAATATGTCTCCTGGAATGGTTTCATCCTTCCATTTTCTTGTTTAATAAAATACCTTACAATTCTCATTGATGCCCAAACAAGACATACACCCTGGAAGTGGTCAAAGGCAGAAACCACAGTGAGGTCCCCTCAGGTTACTGAACAGGTCACAGATGCTTTATTATCATTTATGCTCTTCATAAGAGCCCTTTTGCAGCTCTTTGTGAATAGCAAGGCAATGCACTCATTTTTAGTTCATGTGGATGACACAAACTCCTCAGCTTTGAATAACCCTTCCTGAGGCAGCAACAGCAATTTCCCTCTGTCTCCAAAATTTCACAGGAAGATCATCCTAGATAGTTACAGGAACATAAATGGAGCACAAACACAGAGTGCCATTGATATACTATTGGGCATTTTTATCTGTTTGGGCAGCTCATGGCACCATCTCTAGGACCTTCTCAAAATTTGGCAACTAAGTCTCAAAAAAACAAAAAACAAAAAACTGCAGATCATGTGTGTGTGTTTCAAAGTTCCCAGACCTGCTTTTATGCCACTTTTTTAAACCTCAAGCTCACAGGATACATTGGATATTTCTGGAAAAGTAGCCAACAAAAGATGGGAGCAATCTTATGCACTCAAAATTCAAACAGAAACAAGAAGAGGAAGGAGTATACAGATCCTTGAAAAGTGATAAAGGTCTTCAATTCAGGTCACATAGCATGAAAAATGAACGACAACAGCTAAAGTTGTACCACAAAAACCTCAGTGCCCATAACAGCACTGACTGCCTGTGTCCAAATTGCTGCTGCTCCTGGGTTTGATGGACAAAAACCAGAGCAGCTGTCAGAGCTGTGCTCCCCTCCTCAGAAAGGGACACAGCAGAGGGAGGAATGGCCCTGCCCTGGCTCTGGGAGTTCTGTTCCACCCCACACAGTCCCTGCAGCCAGGGCTCTGCTCTGGCCTTGCTCCCACCTTCCCTCCTGAGAGAGTATGTAACAGTTAAAGCAGAGACAAAATCTAGATGTAAAATTCCAAGAGTTTCATTTTAGAAAAATAACGTAAAAATTACCTAGTTTATCTAAGAAGTAACTCATGTCAGGTCTCATGTTGCATGTTACATAGTGAAGCTGCTCCTTGGCCACGAGTTTTCATTTTGGAATGTGCTTCATCACCTGCACCTCCTTCTCTTCCTCATGACCCAACCTCTTTCCTGTTCATCCCACAGCCTCTTTGTCTCCCATCCTTTGCTCCCCTGGCCCCACAGCACAGAGCCCAGCCTGAAAATCCAGAAGCATTTTATCAATTTAGGCTTCAGGCCATACCTCAACACCCCTGGTGTAGCTGGGAACCAGCACCTACAGTCAAACTCCAAACTACAGTGTCAAACTCAAACATTTCCGAATTATAAAATGGATTGACAATTTCAAAGGTATTTATTCTGGAGGCAGGCAAAATTTGAGTGCCAATCTCTGTCCACATTGCTCTAAGACATCTGAAGTTACAGAATCTCCTATTCCCCTAGATCATAGCAATAAAAATGCTTTATTATCCTGCCCATGTTCAGGATGTTTCATCTTCCCACTGTGAGGGTTTCACACAGTTTAGTTCACCAACTCCCCAGCTATTTCAGGTCTACCTACAAAAGGATCTCTATACATGTGAAAAGCTTCACAATTTCACTGCACAGAAAAGCTCCCAGGGAAGCCTTGCTATTACACAAAGAAAGGAAATTTTTTGCAAGATTTTTTTTCTTTTAATGCTGTATGGACACATATTTTTTTCTAGACCATATGATAAAAATGGACCCCATGAATAACCAGATATTAAGCAGCATATTATAGATCAGTTTGTACTGGCAAACCTGATACTTATTTTACCAACATCATTTGCTCTTAATTAACACTTCTTTCTTAATTCTTAATATCATTTTGATATCATAAAAAAATCATCCCTACTGACTCTGTGCAAAAGAAATACTAAATACAATGCTAATATGATACAACAGAAAATTGCTAAACAATAACATGGATCTCTAAGAAAATTCGATATAGATTTCCTGTAGTTTCCCTGCACTATTTTCAACCCTTTTCACAAGGGATACAGCAAAATGGCAATGAAAAGTGAATTTCCTGCTGTTACAGCTACTTTGGATGCTCATGCTTCTGTTCCTGTGGAGCCAGCTTGGATCAATTTCAAGAAAATAGCCTTTATCTACACTTTTGCACAGAAAACACATTTCTGTTTTCAGGAGATGCAATATTTGTCTATGGCCAGTATTTCAATCTGCAGCATAACATTGTTGTAACTTGTATATAATTAAAGCATCCCATACTACCAGAGAAAGATTTACAAAGCCATTGAGGAAAATTATTTTTGCATTATATAAAACAGGTAGAGGAGTATCTAGTTCAGAAATTTAATAACATTTATGCACTGTACATAGACCTGTATGTACACATAGTATAGTTTTATCTGCTGAAGGAGAAACTGAAAGTTATCTGGAAATTAGTATCGTCACAACACTGGGCCTGAAGATGCTTGCACTGATTTTTAGATCAGCCAAACCTCTGAGCTGGTCAGGATTTTGGAGCTGTTGCAGTTATTCCTGACCCAGCTGCCAGGTGTGACAATAGGAGGCTACAGCCCACCCTTGTCAGCAAGAGGACAATGAAAGAAATCACTTCATTTGTTTTGGGACACAGACACTCAAGCAAATTAATGCCCAAAGCAGCAGCACACACATTTACTTACTCCTCCTTCACTGGAGAGTTGGTAATAACTGAGGGGCTGAAATCCAACAGCAAGAGTGTAAAGGCACATGTAGACATTCACACCAGAGTGAATCTCATCACAGCTAGCATTTAAATATCCTTTATAAAAAATAAATAAAATCCCATAGACTTCAAGGGTGCAGGAGCAGACCCATTTCAATTGGAAAAAACACCAGACAAGAGACCAATGAAATTGGAATCAGCCACCTTTCATCCTGTTCACAGGCAGCCAAATCATGCACCTTTTACTATTGCAGCTTTGTTAGATAAACATGGACAGGCATTATATAAACTGCAGACTCTAAATAGACATATCTTGTCTATAACTAAACAAATCACTGCACCTCTGCAAGAAGAAATGCTGTACAAGAATCATTAAATCAGAATTTGAGCTCAGACTCTTACAAGGCTGCAGTAGAACCAAGAGTTGATGAAAACAGCCTGGCCAGGTCCTTGCTTCAGTGCAAACTGAAATCTGAGAGGCACCAGGACAGACAGACAAACCCCTCAATTAGAAGCCAGCATTTCCCATCTCTTGTGCTTGGATTCACTCTACCAGAAGCCTTGTTCCCATTTTGATGCCAACTTTCTGGAGCAGCAAAAGCGACTGCACAACGTGAGCACCGTGCTCAACTCCAGAGCTCAGAGCTGTAACACAGATACAGCAAAAAAACAACTGCTGCAACTCATCTTGTACAACTTCACACCAATTTCCAGATATTTAAAAGGAAAAATGGTAGAAAATGTTTGCTTTTATCATTTTTAGAAGGTAGATGTACCTCTTATAAGGACTTCAAGTAGCAAGTATAGCAGGTACAGCTTCCTCTCTATACACTCCATAAATCTGCTTCTTCAATATACAATTCAAAAAAGCCCCAAATTGCTATTGCTATCATGATAAACATTGGAAAGTTCTGCTTGACCTTTTATTAACATTTTTCTATACCAATATGGTTCTTGTGCTACAAGCACCCTAAGGAATTATGAAAAATACTTTTTTCTCTAGTTTAGCCCATGTGCACTTAATAGGCTCACAAATATAATACCATTATAAAAAAGAAAAACTGCCAACACTGCTAAAAAAATTGTCATAACACTAAATTATTATATAAATATAAAAGGAGTATGTCTGTAAAATATTCACTCAATGAACATCCCAAGGTGATGATTTTGCTATGTTGTTTTTATTCCTGGGAGATCCATAACACATTTGGATATGCCACATGTCACCACATGAATCAGGCAGTTAATGCATGTGCTTTTTAGAAGCAGAGATGTCTTCCCAATAGAATGTGCTATAAAAAAATGTTGAGATTCTGCTGCTTTGTCTGATAGGCATAATTTAATGTCTTGCTTATAATGCTGCATCTTAAGGAAAAATGTGCACTGTTCCATGTAGTTATTTACAATATATTACTAAATCTATGCAAATATATTTCCCTGAGCTTGGTATTATATAAGAAAGGTCAACAATGTTTGAAATATTTTTAAACACATTCCCAATATATTTTGTATATAGCACTAACGTCCAATATAAAAATATATATCTTAATATATTTTCAGATATTTCTATTCATTTTATCTTGCTGTAGAATTATTACAATAAATATGTGGGAGGTTTTGCCTTAAGACTATAGAAATTGGCCTATCAAGCTATGGCTTTTCATTAAGAGTGCTAATTTATACATTTGTTAAAAATGTAGCATTTAAGTTGCCATATGACAGCACTATTTAACAAAATAAATTTTAGAAGTCACTATTCAATACCATTCAATAATAAACAGATACTCATTTAAGAAAAATTAAGGGGAAAGCTTGAGATCTGTTTCCCACGCAAATTTTTTCACTGTTTCTTCCATTTTCCTGTTTTTCCACTCATATTAAACACAAGATCCTCAAACACTGTTTTACCTGTCCCATTTGGGGATAAATACTTGTCCCAGGGGACAAGTGGCTTTTGTGAAAACTCTGGACATTTGATCCCATTTACATATCCTCATGTCATTTCTACCTTTACATCCAGATTAACATTACCAGATTTTTTTCCTACAAGTGAAACTGTAATGAGTGATGAGCAAGTTATAAAAACTTGTGCAGAAAGCAGGAGTAGGAAGTTAAAGGAAATATGATGATTGTTTTGTTTTTTCTCCCCAATGCACATTAGGGACAGCATGTATTTTATCTGTAGAAGTATGGGGTTTTTTTAAAAATTCAGGACAAGTTGAAATATGAAGTATTGAATTATTTCATGCAATATCACTGAAATACTGCACTATATTTATTTGCTCTAGCAAGTAAATTACATATTTCTATATTTTACATACTTGTGATTTCAAAATAAAGGTTCTGAAAATTCAACATAGTCAAGATGTATATATTAATGACATTTTTTACATCTTTAAGTGAATTCTGTATCATGTCACTTTAACAGAGAGCCAAATGAGTTCTGACATTCATTAGTGGTCTTCAGACCACACATCTAAAGAAGCTCCATAGGTTTTCAAGGCCAAAAGGAACCTCCACTTCTACTTATTCCAACTTACAAGTGCCACAACACTGCACCAAGCCATTCCCAGGTCAGATCCAGCTGGCTGAGTCACTTCAAGCAGTGAATTAAGCCAGTTAAAATCAGCCATGAAATGCCAAACCCAGCCCTTGGCTCCACAAGTGCCACAGTCAGCCAAAGCCAGGGAGGGACCCAGGAGCATCCCCGAGCTGCTTGCACACTCCTATCCCACGGGCACATCCCAATCCCATCCCCAAAGAAGGGCCAGGCCAAGCTGAGCTCTCAGGGTCAGACCTGTGGGTGGTTTAAATTTGTGTCCAACCCTGGTGTGAGCCACAGGTAAGGACAGGGCCAGGATGAGAGACTTCCCTCCCACCTTCTCCCAGGTCAGAATTCCCTGGATATCTACATTTCTACTGAAGCCCTCTACTGCCACTCTGTATCTTTCCCAAGTATTGCTAGGCATCTTATGAAATATTTAAGGCCTGTAATGTCATTACTCTGTTGATGTTTTCATTCTCTGTGTGCAGCGCTGGTTATTATCAGAATTAATATTTTAATTTCTAACATGTTTCAGTCATCTCTCATGGGTTTTTACTCAACTGGTTCACATCAGTTCTCACCTATTTCATTTATTTTAATATTAACCACATTAATATTTCTCCTTTTTGTATTTCAACTAGTGATAAATTCATTTCAAAAATTCATTATATAGTTGATTTTTAATTCTAATTCCACCAAAGTGTAAGAAATGTTATTCTGAAAGTCTGTTTAGGGCCATATTTTCCACAGAAATGTCCCAGACTTTTGTAATGGTGACACAGTTTGCATTTGCAAATCAAATAACACAGTGTGCACATAATTACTTAATCAAAACTACATACACGGCCACTGGGCCTGGTAATGTAAAGGAGCTTAATCCTGTTTTCAGCATAGGTATTTCTCACATTGCCTTCCTGTTTTCCCCTTAACATGCTCATGAGTATTTTGTTTTTCCTTTTCCATCCTTAGCGTGGACTACACTGCCTGTGGATCTCCTACACTTTCATTCATCTGAATTAGACAGTGACACAATCCTTTGAATTGATAATTCACACGTGAGGCTGTGCTTGGATCTAGGACAGTCCTGGTCAGAAATTCTGATTTAGTCCCTGCATGTTTAAACAGACCAAAACTGCACAGAACGCTGATAGACAAAGTTGATGTTTAATACCATGACAGGCACTGTAAATTCAGCAGACTGACAAAAGAAAGGTCTCAGAAGTTAAAACATAAAAAAACCCAAAAAACCAGAAACACTACAGTAGGAACAAGCTATGAATAATGCCTACAACTGGCAGATTTTTTTTTATGAAATTGTTTCTAGGAAAATATTTTGAATAGTGCCCATAATGTTTGCAAGTAAGAACAAGATCTTCATTCAAGACTAGAGTTACTTTCTCCACATCATCCTTCCTTCACATGGACATCTATACCACCACAACACTCACTGTCTTTATTTACCAAAGGAATTTTGGGATTTTATCTTGATGTCAGGGAGATCCTCTACCAACACTGGATCTCTCCACACAATTCCAACCAACACTTCCAGCTCCTCTGGAACCTCACCATCCATCCCCCTGTGCATGCACACACAACACATGGGAGGGATGTTTGATCCATTGAGATCATCTTCCAGAAAACACCTGGACCTCAGCTCCTGTACCCCCAGTAAAGCCCTTTTGCCTTGATTCTCCCTGATATATCCCATTTCAGAAGGGCTACAAAGGCACCCTGTTCCTTTGCACAAACCTCCCCCACCTATTCTGGCACTTTGACTCTGCTTTCTGTCTGTAAACAATGCACAATATCTCCAAAGGTTCCAGAAGGTTCCCTTCAACAAAGATATTCACCATACCTAAATTTAGGAATTTCTGCAGAGGCCTTTAACCAACACCATCAAAAGCAATGCATTGCCTTCACATAGGAAAGTATAATTTTCATCATCTTAGAATACATCTGCCAAATATGAACTTGATGTTGCACCATTTCTTGGTGAAGGTATGGTGACCAGAATCTATTGGTGTATTTAAATAGCAAGTCATTTTGATATTATACTTCAAAAGTAAACTAATTTAGTCAACTAATCTTGTTTATTTCCTAAATATTGTTAGTTTCTATCAGTCCGATGATTTTTCCAGACACTTACATAACAAGCATTAAAAAGATACATTTAGCAGCTACAACTGTTAACATAACAAAGGCTACAGAATCCAGAGGTTATTGCATTCTCCCAAAAGTACTTAAATAATAGCCTAAAATCTGAAGAATTACTTTAATACTTCAATAAAAATAACCCAATTCAAAACATTTTCAAGGAAACATAGCTCCTTGCTCTAGGCTACCGAATAATGGCTGAAAGAAAGTATATAGCTTGTCACTTCTGATTAGAGAACTGTGCCTCTGTGCTTTGAATGAGAGGCATGTCTGGTAATAGGAAGTGCAGATATTAAATTTAATAAAATAACGTGGAATACGATATATATGAAACTTGACCAAGTATAGCACAAAATGTAACATACATTACCCTGCTCAGTCAACTACTGTGGCCTAGCATCTAATGACAGACTTAATTTCTATTTTCCAAGGAGAGTACTACAAAAATATAATTTTCAGATTATACAAATATTTTATCAGACTACACAAAAAATGTAACAAAAAATTGCCTTACATCTCTACATGAATACAGAACAGCAGCAGAAATTTGTTAGACTATGAAACACTCAGCCTAAAAATTCCACAGAAAGGAATTCCACATTAGGTCTTGTAAATAATTAGTTCCAAAGACCCTGATGATAATACATTACAGCATCATATGACCCACAGCATATTTCTTTCTTTCCAGGTTTAAGGATTCACTCAGTTTGGGGTTATTTGTTGGGTCGTCTTTGGTTGTTTTTTTAACACATAATCAGGATACAGCATTAACATACTGCCTAGGGAAAAGGAAATGCCTTATCTCTGTTTTTGTCTTAATTCTGGCATGCCAATGCAAATCCTAACAGCTTTGCCTTTCAATACATTAACCCTCACCTTGTTTTTTTCACAATTAAATAAGCTCCACACAGTATTTTCCATTTCCTTTCTAAAGCAGAACTATGCTACCTGTGATATGACACATAAGGGATTTTAAAACAATTCCAAGAGCTAATCCCAGTAAACCTAGAATTAAAGTTCTTGTTTTCATATTTCACTTTCAAAATATTTAGAACTTTGACAGATATGACATTATGTTTTCATTAAAACAGTTGATTTCAAAATGCTGCACTGTGCAAAAACACCATAAACAGTTTATGATGAACTGCCACACTCTTAATTAAAACAATAAATCCAGTGCACAATATTTGTGCAGCCTCTGGTTTGACCTTTGCCTCTTGCTATCCACTACCAAAGCTGCTGCCTCATTCTGTGCACCAGATGTAGAAGGTTTTAAACCATGATCTGAAAGGCAGTAAAGATAAAATAAGAGAAAATGTGCCATTACTCTTTGCAGTTATGATTAATTCAGTTCATATTTTACAATCTGGTTATGGAGTAAAACTGCAGACTTTACATCAAGCATTTGCCATTCAATATACCAAATGTATAAAAATGCCTGATACTTTAGAAAATGGCACAAAGCTAATTCACAACCACCACATGAAGGACAGAAATAGGAATAATAAAAAAAGGACAGTAATTAGCTATCCATCTAAAATAATGAAGCTATTTCAGCCACTTGGTCAGTCTTGGCAAGAAACACATCTGTTACAACAAAACAAACTAATGCTCCCTTATCTCTCTTCTCCTTGATTTTAGATTAAAATATCCTTTAAAACAATCAGGTCTGCTCCACAAAGAGAAACCAAAGGTTATTAATTACTATGACATGCTGTAATGATCACAGATTTGTTGTGTTTTCCTGGAAACAAAGTCGAATACAGAAACAACTCCAAAACCCAAGGACAGGAAATGAGCTGGGATCCTGGAGTACAAGCTGGTGCAGGCAGAAATCTTGCAGACAAGAAGATAAATTGTAAAGTCCTCATTCTGAAAACACTTATAGATTTATCAGTTTGTTACTTTAATCCTCTGGCTTTGTGTACAGCAAAGCCTCCAGGAGCAAACATCTGGTTGGTAGAGTCAAACATGAGTATTCATTGCATCCTTAATATTTCCCTTTTCTGTCAAAAGAAATCAATTGACCAACTGAAGCCAATATAGCTCATTCTCTCATTAATGAGAAATTGGCACAAAACATATTTCTGCCTTAGGATGAAAGGGAAAAACACTGCATGTTGCCAAATTAAGAAATTCGGGATTCAAATGCAAGTCCATTCACAGCCTAAGTAATGAAGATTCCCTGTCATAGAATAATTCCCCAGATATCATTCCAGAGTAGGAGAACCTTTTCTTTGCTAGTTCTTTGGTTTGCCCACAGTCAGAAAGAAACCTCTCTGCCCATGGTTTTTTGCCAGAGACAGTCAGGCTGCAGTTAACAAGACACCAGGTGTTTGAGGGGGTAGGGCACTGCTCAGGAGTGCATTTTGAGTATTTCTTTTATACCCCAATTTCATTTACAAATCAAGGGGGAGAAAAAACATAGGAACACACACAAAACTTTCTCCAGCCTTGTTTTCTTACACAACAGCCATTATGCATTCAAAATCCAAGTGCGTTGCTGTAGAAAACCACGTATCACTTTTCTGCATCATTCAAAAACAACACAAAAGCTCACATTCAATGCAGGAGTTCTGCAAGAACACAAGAGGAAACACATATATCTACTTTCCTGCCCACTGAGAAATTGGAAAATAAATTTTAAAAGGCAAACCTTATTTTGAAAGGTCCACTGCCTTAAAAACTCTAATATCTGTGTTAGTATTAGTAACTATTGCTTGGATTAGCTTTTAAGGAGATACACAAAACAATTGCATAATAATCACTCTGAGCAAAAAAACAAACAAGCTCAACCTATTTTAACTCCACAAACATAGCTTCCAAGCACCTTAGGAAAAGAAAACAAAAAAAAAAAAAACCATACAGTTAGCACAGATTTCAAAGTTTATGAAGAGGTATTTTAGTGTGAGAGATTCACTTGTTTTATTTGTACTATCAGAAGTCCCACAGAAGTGAATCAAAAGCATTTGTAGAACCTTAATAACATGAAGAAAAGAGTTTTAGATTATATCTCAAGCAAATTTTTGTTCTAGCAGCTCTTAGCTAATTTCTGCAAAGGAGAAAACTTTCTTAGAGACTGAGCACGCAACAGGAAAAGTTTTAAAGACATCCCTTTGTGAAACACACACTATATGTACTTCTTAAAAATAGCAACCAGAAGGGAAGTGTTTGCACCCTTTTACATTTACCTGAATTCTCCTGCTTAAAATATGCAATCTATTTCAAAGGGCTGCAAATTTGAAAATTCAACTCCATTTTCTTTTGGTTGCTTTATCCAAATACATAACATGTTTTAACAAGGCCTTTCTAGCTAAAGAGCTGACATTTTTGCCAGCTTTTTCCTTTAACAGTACTGCCTTCTGAAAACAGATCACTCTGCCATAGCTTCCATAGAAGTTCTCAAAGACAACCAAAACCAAAAATACATCAGCAAACAAACACCATTGTATCAAACACTCCTCTCTAAACCTCTCTGCCATAGCTTTCAGATCACTCTGCCATAGCTTCCATAGAAATTTTCAAAGACAAGTAAAAGCCCAACTCATCTAACACACCAAAAAAAACACCACTGTATAAAACACTCCTCTCTAAACCTGTCTCACAAAATGCATGATTTTTATATTGCCACACACATTCATGAGCTCCATGCACATACCTGTTCTGTCAGGAAGGACTGGCTGTTCCCACAGACAGGTAGAGGGACAGGAGCACAAAGAGCGGCCCAGGGCTGAGCCACACCTTTCTGAACCCCATCCCAGGTGCTCTGGGGATGGGCACCAGGTGCACCCACTCAGCCTAACGGGGCTCTGCAGCAGCTGTGGGACAGATGGACAGGGGAGAGGAGCTGGGAAGGGGGATTTGGAGGTTGGGAGTTCTTTCTCAGTTGTGTGAGGTTGCACCTGGGTTAATTGATTTCACCTGAACCCTTTCTGCTGTGCCCTGACCCAGCTGGGTCCCATCAGCCAGATTGGCCCTGCAGGTGGAACCCACGGCAGAGCCCCGGAGCTCCTGCAGCCACAGACAAAAAGGGACCTGGAGAAAACACTGCTGGGACAACTTCCAAACTGCTAATTAATCCTTAATGCTCTCACAATACTGAACTTGTTCCTATCAGCCACAATGCTTCATGAACAAATATTAAAATTGCAGGAGAGCACTGTCAAGATGTAATTTCAGTTTAATGTAGCATTTTCCAAAGCAGAAATCTTGACCCTGACAAACTCATCCCTTGAGTTAGAACTTTCTTATGAACACCTGTAAACGTATCCAAACGATGATTGGGGTTTTTTAATGTGGTCACCAAAATGCAAAACAAACAAATGTACCCCTCCTGCTATAGATCTATAGCAAAGAAAGTCAAAGCTTCCAAAGAACAGCTGCAAGAATATTGAACATTAGCCAATAGCACATTTCCTCTAATTTAGTTCTCAAAAACACTTCAGGTAAAAACTAAAACATGTTAGTTGAAACAGGAATTTCATGAACTTGCAAGTTTTTGCCTATAAATATAAGTGATATTTGACAAATTTTCAAGACACTGAAAACCATTTTTTTTAATTGGAAAGGTTGGGCAAACTTAAATTAAGGGTGATGCATATGTTGCTCTAATAATAGTTGTTGCATGCCTACAGCACAGGAGTCCATCCTTTTAGAAGAAAACATTGCTCCACAGAGTACATTGCATAGGGCATAAAATTTAATTTAGCTTTAAATAGGAATTTTGCCTCAAGATCTACTCCACTCCAGCTTCTGGTAGATGTTTTTTTCTGAAGAACATGTTTTTTATTCTGTGCAACAATTAACCTGCTTTCCTTTTCCTTCCTGCAAGAAGGAGTTGGTCAATTGTGGTAAGATTGTGGGCACCTTTTTTCCATTTGTGTGGGCACCTTTTTACCATTTACATGAAATGGCTTTACCTTGCCAAATAAAGTTGTGGAGCTCAGATTTAGAGAGAGCACTGAATACACAACAGAAATTAGTACTGGCACATCCACATACAGCACACCCATGAACACAGGGAAGTAAAAATCAGCAGCAAAACCCTCTCCATCCTTTTCAACCATGAAATATCTGCATTAGCTTTCTCCTGCTGGATCCCATTAACATCTGCAAAGAGAAATTGTGCCCAGAAGGAGAAAAGAACCAAGGCCAGGCATGAGCAGCCTGGTTTCATGGCAAATACAGAACCAACCATGATTAGTCCAAACTTCCAGCCCAACCACCTGAGGAGCTGAATGAAGTCAGACAGAGGGAATGGAGTCACTACAGGGAATTTCCATCAGGTCAGCTGCCAGTCACCAGCTGCAAAGGATAATTCTGCATTCAGCATGATGCAAGGCCACAGTCTTGCAACTCTTTCAATGATCCTATATAGAGAATGATGAGAGAATGGAGAGAAATATATAAATTCGCCTTCTTGTTCAAAATACTCACTTTTCTCCTCAGTATTATCCTCCCTATAGCACATCACTAACATTTCAAATAAGAGAAACTAAATTTCATTCTAAACCAAATTGTAAGGAATTCACATCCAGCAAAGGAATCAGTGAACTGCCCAAATATTTAAAGTTTCAAATTTTCATAACTGTCCATCTCTTTGGGATTTTACTTCAGTGGAGCTTGCAGATGCTCAGAACCTTAAAACAAACAGGCTCTTTTCTCCATGTTATACTGGAATTAGAGATGGAGTCTGGGTTACACAGTGCCTGACTTAGCCTCTAAATCAAGAGACCTAAAATGTAATCACTCACACATCTCTAAATTTAGAATAGTCATGATCCCAGCTGGCTGAATAAAGCAGTTCACAAATGTTACTTCAGTCCATAGATCCTGAAAGATGGCATCTGCTGGTCTTCAGCACAGAAACATTCTGTGCTTTAAAAGGCCAATCTATAGAGTGCACTAATAACACTGACAGAAGCTAATCCATAACAGTAGGTCTAGGTTTTAAATTTCTCATGGAACTAAAAAGATCAGGAATTTTTCTTTAAAATAAAAATTAATTCCTGGGGGCGAGGAACGGACATATTACCATTTATGCAAAATTAATATACAAATATTAAATGTGCTCACTAGCACAACATTTCTGAGTTATGTATTTCCAAAGTTCTTCTATGAGCTGAACTTTCCTATTATCTTCTTTATCCTGACTTGAATAGCAAAGATCTAAAGAACTGGAGAAAAGTAGATTAAGAAAAATAAAATACATGCTTGAGTCACAATATTCTTTAACCTTCAGTCAGACACCTTGCAAGAAAACTGGGCATGTGAAGATCAGCATGTGAAAGATAGCATCCATTAAGGTTTATGCTGCAATGGCTTTAGGGTTCATGAATAACAAAAAATGAGCTCAGTCAGGAAAAGTGGTTGAATAAAACTGAGACTAAATACAGTATCCACACAAGGCCTACGAATCCACCTTCCTGTGAACTCAGTTAATGCTGTTTTCCTATTACAAAAGTAAGGAATTACTATTTGTTCAATTTTAAAGCAGATAAGTGAGGAAAATCTACATTTTCCAGAATATTATAGTCAGGTAACAAGTGTGTCCTTACTGGGAAATGTATTTCAAGCATAGAATGGAAAGAAATAGCAATTAAGCAGTACCTTCAGTGAATTCTAGCTCAGTACACACACAAGGATCTGTAGAGCCAAGAAATTCATATTGCAGCAAAGGAGCGAGGGAAAAAATTGAAAGTTTTACAGCTTATGTAACCAAGTATTTTTTTTTACATTCAGCAGATGAACCCCAACATTCAATGAATGTAAACAGGATAAATATTCTCCAAAGAGCTGGTAATCCAAAATAGCAGGTGGTGAATGAGCAGCGTAACCCTCCGCGCCTCCCTGCTCAATTGTCAGCTCTAGGAACACTCTGGGATCAGCTGAAGGTGCTTCCTGAGCACATCTGCATGCCCAGGAAATGTCTGCAGTGCTCCCAAACATCAACCCATGGCACTTTGTCCATGATCACTTGGTAGATGTAGGTGACTGATTTAAAAACACATCTCTGAGGAAAGTATCTGAATGAAAAATAACCTTGAATTACATCAGGTAACAGCCAAGAGTCTTTGTAAAAGGAAGATATGCTTTTCTGATAATGTCAGAATATAATCTCCCTTTTTAAGACTGCAGCAAAGGACTCCTGTTTGCTAAGATGACTAAACAAATAATGAATTATTTTCCAGCTCTTTCATACCTTTTGTTTGAAAATGCACACCAGGCACTGAAGCTCCAGCAGTTATAAATATGAAGACAAGAATCTTGCAATAGCCTTGTGACTAAAACTCTCCATGAATGAACAATCTATACCTTTAAAATGCTGACCCAAGAAATCCCAAATACAACACCTGGAACTACAGAAACCCTTTAATAACTATATTATCTTTGTAGGTAAAAGGAAACATTTTATATAGCTCATGTGAAAGGGGTTGATCCCACTCAAAATTTACATGAGAAACAAATAAGTCATCATAGAGAATCCCAATGCAGTAAATAAACTCCACTCTGAATCTTTGTGTTTTCTTTTTTAACAGCTCGATTTTTTCAGTCAGATTTGATTTTTTTTGTGTCAATGTGGAAATGCAGAGCTGCCACCCAAAAGAACTGTAGAGAAACTGTTTAAAACAAATGGGCCTAAGCACTCAATCTCTGAGACACTGAATTGTTTGGATTGTGAACCTTAATTTGTACAGCACCGCACATAAACACTGCCAAATGTAAACAATTCAAGTCACACTCAGTTTCTGAAAATCTTGAATTCTAGTTTGAATTCTGTGAGCATTATTTAAGAAAACATATCCATATTTCATGAGGAATTCTTCTTGATTTATCCCTGAAAAAAAAATTCTCATCTTGAAAAAAATTATCAGAGGCTTTAAGACACTTTTCCTAAACTAAGTTACCTGAAAAATCAGTGCTACTACACATGAATAAACATTGCTTTTAAAATTCATACAAAATTATCTGTATTTCATCTTTGTAAGTGTGTCTTACTAAGTTCTACCACTGGGACAGTAGAAAAAAATAATAGTGACACATCTCCATCTAGTTTTTTATGTCTTTCTCAGTGTTATTATAGGACTAACATATTCTCCCTCTCAACTTTTTTTTTTTTTTAATTGTGGTAGCACCACTGGGAGCAGGTGCCTTGAAGTGGGGGCACATACCAAGCCTGACCTCCCTATGAACACTCTAAATTCCCTGATCTTGTTATGAATATTTTTTTCTTCAAATGCAAAGCTGCAAAATGCATGAAGGCTAAAGTAATTCAATTAAGTATCTATTCTGAGCTGGAAAGGGCCATTTTGTTAGAAGCAGTGGAGCACCAGTTTAACCCTGGTGCTCAGAATTCCCAAGCAAGTCAGCACATTAAGCCAGCTCTTCAACTTAAGAACAATTACTGTCATTTATCAGCCTGAATAGCAATAATGCACAAATCGACAGCTTTCAAGAGGCAAAGACCCAGCAGGTGTAATGATATGCAAAGCCACAGCACTCTGCATTTTGAACTGTCTTCAGCCCATCAATACATCTCCAAGCACCTACCATTTATCAATACAAATGTGGTACCCAATGAAGGCAGGACCAAAAAGATAAATATGAACAGGGTGGAATAAAAGGTTCAAGAATGTTTGAATTTTATAATGATGAAGTGCAGATCACATCCTTACAGCATTTTACATGCAGTGACCTGATCACATCACATTTCCCTTGGTAAGAGGAAACCAGGATAAGAGATAATCTTTCCTTCAGGTAGTTGTAAGCAGCTGCTTTGCTATTTTGCCTTTTTATGTTGTTGTTGTTGATGTCTCCTTTCTTTTCTATTCTTTCTTTTTTTCCCCTGCCATTTCTATTTCAAATGTGCATCTATGCAGTACTTACATAGACATGGTTACTTCTACTGAAATATATAATTAACATATCATTATTTTATCTCAACAAAGCATAGCTCATACAGAAAGCATCATTTGTGTCTCATTACCTTATAAACTGATTTTAGTAGCAACTGAAGGACTAAAGGAATGGTTGAAATTGTCTAATAGCATAGACAGCAAAGAGCATTCAGTGCATGAAAGTCTCAAGCCTATAGAACTGATTTCCTCTGTACCTGATCTAACTGTGTGGAGGTTTTGCTGTTGACTTTTTTGCCTTTTTTAGCATTAGAGCTCCTCTGTGAAAAGAACCTTTCAGCAACCAGAGCTATTGCAGTGCTCAGGTATTCAGATTCCCTTTCTCATAGAGGCAGTTATAGGAATTTGGATTATCACATATACAGGGAATAAAAGGATTTTTATGTTTTACCATGACAAAAAAAAAAAAAAAAATCAAGACTATAATTATTTCATATGAAAGTCTGCAATTCTACCAGAAACACCTTGTTTTATAATATTTTTTCATTTTCTAGTCTTCACTTTCTATTACTATATCATGTAAACTGCTATGCATAATCCTACCTTTATTCAAGATATCAAGGTGTTTCCTTGAATTAAACATCTACTTTGGAATGTATTTTCCACAGGGGATATCACCATGCAAGATATTTTTTTCTACACCATTTTCCTCTTCCAAACTTAATAATTTTATAGAAATTATTAAGATGTCCAGATGGATAAAGTGAGAGACGAGCAGAACCAAAAGAGATTTTGCCAAAGGGAAAAGTCTTTTTGGTGAAGAACAGAGAGCAGGAGCTCTGGAGTTTATGCTACAATATTTCTCATAGATGAACACATCACAAAAACCTGTTCTTCCCCGGTTTCCCCACAGACAGCTCCTTTCTAACCACAGGTAAAGCCTCTTCAGGGGACAGGTGACAGATCCATGGAAAGCACAACACCCTGACCTATGGACATCTGTGTGGCTTTCCTGAGCAGAGGGCTGGAACAGCATTGTCTTCAGCCTTCATTAGACAGAATTCACTATATCATAGGGGGATATATAGCTCAAAGTTGAGAGGACTTAACGGAAGCCTTCACATTATTTAAAATACAATTTTAAAAATAAATACAATTTCCTCACAGTTTACTGTCTTTGTAGAACTCATTCATTTTCTGACATTTGTGGGGAGGAGGGTTTATGTTCAAATGCTTTGAGATTTTTTCAAAACCTTTTTTTTCTCATGGCAGCTTCTTCCACAAACTTTTACCTTCTTACCAAGGGGGCTCATTCCATGTTCCTGAGCATATTTGTGCTTCAGGCAGCTGCTGCTGGAAGTGTGCAGAGAGGCAGATATCCAACACCTCAAAGTGTGAGATGAACTGAACTTAGGAGATCTTTCCACTGTGACCTTCATTCTACTGCTGATTACAACTGTTCTCCAGTTTGGCAGACTTAGCAGTTAATTATATCAGTATTCCTTCAGAAGTAATTCACTGTCAAGAAGAAATAATATGTAGGACCATCCCATTTCAAGGCAAAACAAAGAGAAACCTGCCACTGATTAAGACAGCACAGTTCAGAGAAGTTCAGAACTGCTGTGTTTGCTCCAGCATTCTGCTTTCAGCTCACTTAGCAATGCATATGGAAGAATCCACCATAATGGAAACATAATGGCATTATTTTCCAAGAAGGTGAATGGGAAACTAAGCAGAACACAATGAATGCTTATTTTGATTTATATCTCTCTCACTTGTTACTGCTTTGGCAATACTTATGATTTTTCACAAATCTCCTGTTACTTGGTATTTCTTCTCATCTAACCACTCCTGCAGCTGTATTATTATACTTTAAAAATCTAATTTTCTCTTTTTAAATTATGTTCCTAACATTCAGTAATTATGAGAACACACTGCAAGTTCTAAGCCAAAATTTTCAGAATACAAAGGGAAACAAAAAGAACAAAAAGTGCATTGTTTTTTAAAAAATGCTTTAAACCAATATAATTGGGTTTTTTATCAGAAATGCAGTGGTCATTGTTCTGGAATATTCCTGTAAGTAATGGCTGTAAAGCTACAGCCCCAACAGAACTTTCATCCCTTCTCTTTCTGACATGTTTGTGCCCAAACTCTCTACTGTTATCAAGCTCTATTACTCCTGTCTAATAGCAGCATCAAAAATGCAAATTTGCTATAAAAATCCAAGGCACAAACCATTACATTTATAGGAAATAAATAAATTATTCAGAAGAAGAGGAGAACACTCTCAAATAAAAGTGTAACCTGAACAACCAGAATACATGTTACTGTGTCAAGTCCCTTTGTTCATTTCTTATGTCTAAACTGACTGAGAGTTTGATCTTGCTTCCTCTGAATTCAAAACAAAACTTCTATCTTTTCTTTGAGAAAGCACAGAAATATCTTCTGGAACAATGACATCTTCTGCTGAAAAAAAATCAGATTTATCTCTTCCTTGGCCCATGTAATAAGCAGAAACAAAATGGTAATAAAAAAATAAAATAGAGTTTCAACAACCAATTAACTTATAAACTGTGGTGTACAAACAATAAAATGGGAGTGAAATCCTCTGAAACTGAAGAAAAACTTCTTGATTCTTGTTACTCTTCAAAGTACCATGCAGTAATTTAGAAGACAGTGCAAACTCACAGACTGAAAAGAATAGAGGGCAAATCAGGGCTAATTCAGGGATTCAGATCCAGTGTTGATATATTTGCACATGCTACAACCCAAATAGGAGGGTTTTCTTCAATGTCATCTTATTACTCTGCAAGGGAGGAAAACAGACAGTTCAATCACAAAATCATAATGCTTAAGCAGCATGAAATCATAAAGCTAGCAACAAAACAGGTGAAGCATGCTACATTTATGATTCATATGCTTCCTTTCACCCTAGCACAGCACTGGTTTGCTCACAGCCCTAAATGGGCAGTCCCTGCTGCTCTCCCCAGCACAAGAGGAGTGAGCAGTATTGTCCTTTTGGGTGCACTTACTGCACTGCACTCCATCAGGCAAAAATAATGCACATGAATACTTGAACTGTTGGGCCAACTGCACACACAGGTTACAAGACACTCGAAATAGGATTGTTGTTTAGACATGTACATGAAGCTGAATGCATACAAATAATCCTTACTGTCACATTTTAGATCCATTGAAATTGGTATACAGCTACAATGTAGTTTGGTAGGTTTAATTTCCTACAGACATTCAAATCTTCTTAAAAATTGATGGGAACCAATATAAAAAATTATTTGTAAAATCACATCTGTAAAAGAAAGTCTAAAAGAAAGTTTAAAGAAAGTCTAAAGAAAGTCTTTCTTTTCTCATTTACTTTTCTCTTAGTTTCTTCAAATATTTTGTGATTTTGAGATGATCAGTGTTGCTATTCTCAAGCACATGAAGGGCAAGTACAGCTTCAAAGAGGCGTGTCCTTAAGATGTGTGTAAAAATCCACAGTAGAAACAATTTAGAGAAAACTCTCAACTCTATCTCATGCATCCACATGATGAAATAGGCATTTCCAGCTAAGATATTAAAATTAGAACATCACAAAATAAACGGGGACACATCCTCTCTGTGATAAGGCTGTACTGAACCCAGAGAGGAGGAGGAAAAGAAAGGACAGTTCAGAGCACCTCAGGTGGGCTGGAGGCTTCTTTCCTCTCTGCAGCAGCCCAGAGTGAGTGAGAAACTGACCTGCAGAATTCAATCCACCTTTTATTATCCCACATCTTCCTGACACAAGTCAATTCCTAACAAAGGGATAGCATTTCCTGGAGTGACTAAATAATCTAAAAGAAGTGAACTAGGCTCCCAACTGCCTTTTTATAAATTTCAGCCATGTCTCATACACTGGCATTTGTTCATTACAAGGTAAATACACCTGCTATACTGCCATCTGTTGTCAATCAATAATCCACAGCATCAACAAAATTTCTACATTGTTTTCAGGATAACATCGTTGCTCTCAAAAATTATTTGAACCAGCTTGTCATGTATAACGTGAATGTAATAAAGATGTCTTTTTCAAGATGTACTAACAATATTCTTTAGCATATGAAACTTGTTGCAGTCAAAAAGAAAAGTTAATGATACAGGAACTAATGGAGTATTTACTTGCCACTGGGATCTGCATTTCATTTTCTGAATGCTAATTCTGAGACACTTTTTAGTATTTTCTACCTCAATCAAAAATTCTTCCATTTCTCATTTCAGCCAGAAGACAGAGTCACTGTGTCCTTATGAAGATCCTCCCCACACACAGTATCCTGCCTAGCTCCTAGAGCTATGGTAGCTTCCAACTAGCTAAATGTTAATAACCATGACAGAAATTGCAAATTATTCAGAATTTTGAGGCCCTGATTCTGCACAGGACCTCACCATTGTCTTAGGTGAAACTCCACTTCAGCAGGTTATGATAAATCTATCTAGAATACATCAGGGTGAGATGTTTATGAATTACTTCTGTCATCTTAGTTAGTGTCTTTCCAGTCAGAGCCTTCACCTCAGTGAAATTTCCACAAAAGTAGAGCAAACAGAGTTTTCCTTCACAAATAGAGTTTAATGGTCACTTCTCCTGAGAGGAGATTTCACCTCTGTTCATCAGGGAGCTGGCAACTCTGGAATTAGAGCTTGCTTACTAATGCTGCATCTATTGCAAATTAATATCCAAGAGTACAGCACAAGGAAGCAGTGCTAAGAAAAGCAGATAACTCATGGCCACATGTTCTTCACAGACAGGTGACCCCAGGAAATGAACAGATTTCTCTTACACAGCTTCAAAATACAACTCAAGATCAACATGAGCTATAATTAACTCATCAATTAACAACATACCACTGTACTTACTGAAATGGCTGCACAGGAGTAAAATCCTGGCTCATAAACTACAGATAGCACAAAGAGACAAGCAGAAAGCAAATGAAATAGAGATTACAGGCAAATGAAATACAGATTACAAGTAGCTGACACTCCTGGAGTTCTGTGTGTACTCACCACAGTGAGCAAAACCTTCTCTTTTAAAAGGCTTCACATGAAAAGCAATTTATCAGCCATCCCTCTAAATCTGACTTCCACAACACTGTAAGGAGATTACAGGTGGTCTAAAATTAATTTTAGTTACATATTTAACTTGCAATCACAGGTAAATGTTTCAGCAGTCACACATTGTGCGACTACACCTGCAGTGACATAACAGAATTCCCTGGCTATCCACTGCTGATTTGGGGCCCTGCCTAAAATAGAGAAATCTAAAAATTCAGGGTTATCCTTAACTTCTGGATTAGCTGCAAAGGTGCATTCTAGGGGGTTCTTCTTGATTTAAAGCAAAGAAAGCAAAACACCACCCAGAATTCAAACAAAAGAGTCAGTGAGCACTCAGGAATTCATCAACACAGACACCCAAGTTGTCTGTAAGAGGAAAATATTTTGCAGGAACTCTGTGAATTAGTCTGATCACTGGTAAATCCCAAAAGATAAATGCAAGGGGAATATTATTATATTTCATTTCCACTAAATTTTAATTTAGACAGGTTTGCAGAGCATTTTTGCATAATAAGACACAAATTCCTATAACTGAATACATTCTGCTCTTTCTAATTTTTTTAAAAAACCAATACAAACTTATTTGTGTAAATACATACACAACAAAATGTATTTTCTCAATGATCAGATATTTCTTTATAAAGTTTTCACTGCTACCTAACAGGTACAAGTTTCATGCACAAAACCTCAATAGTTAACTTCTGAAACTTTGTGTTACTTCCCATGAAAGACATCCACCCACATTTAGGGTTCAAAAGGTTTAAAATGTTTCTGCAGCATTACCAAGGGTCATGATGGTAACAGCAGACATGGTAGGGAGACTGCACTGCAATTAATTATTACTCACAGTACATAGTATTAAATTAATTGAGCAATAAAAGGTATTGCTATGATTTATCAGAGTATTAAAATCTCATTCACTGGATTTTTATTTTTTTTCCTACTGAACTACTGAATTCAGTATTATAATGCAAGGATTTTACCGTTTCAGTTTAATTAGGTGATCCAGTTTTGGAGCAAATTAAATGGAATTCTTCTGAATATTAGTAAGAAGAAAATAGAAGTTGTGTTATTAGGAAAACAACAATCTAGGGTAGATATTTTTAAAATATATTCTTCATCTTAAATTTATACAACTGTAGAAATGCCCAAAAAAAAGAACAAAAAAGATTGTTTAGGAAGTCCAGCATTTGGGAAACTCAAAAAACTCCTGGACAAATGACAAAAAATGTGAAGTCCAGCTTTAACAAAAGGAAAACAACTGGTAACCAGTTGTTTCCCTTTTGTTAAAGTTGGACTTCATTATTTTTTATAGTTTATGAAGAAGTATTAACTGACAATCATCATTATTTTTTGTAGTTTATGAAGTATTAACTGACAATGATGTTGCATTTCCATGTCAAAAACCAAGCTTATTTCTGCTCCATAACCACTCTTTTAGAGATTTTTTTCCATAAATAAGCCATCTCTATTAAAAAGGGAAAATGTAACTAATATCTGGCAAACCTTTAGACAGCAAAATTCTCAATATTTTTCTACAAAAAAAAATTCCTGAACTATTTTCAATTCCCTATCATTAATACTGGTTTTGAGACTGCTACTTTTGTGCTAAAACTGCAGAAGCAGCCAGTATGGTACTGAGATGTAAAGACCTGAATTACTGAGCTCAGCACTTTTGCCTGCATGTAGAATGCTCACAAATCCATTATGTGTAAGAAAAACAATGTATTATTGCATAACATTCTTAATTGCATCTCTCCCTGCAGGACTCCATCCAAACACGGCGTGTTGTGTCTCTGTAAAAATATTTTGTAGAAGGACTTTGGAAAAGCAGAGAGCTGGTAAACAGATAACCATTGCACATATAGTTACAATGCATAATGTATTTAATAACCTAAATTTTTCAGTTGACAGTGCAGATTTTTAGTGAACCTGAATGGACAGAAACTCCACATGCTTATATGTAGTGCTATCTTTACCTGCTCTTATAAAGAAGATAAGCTGTTAGCTCAAATGGCAGATTCTATTTCCATGCTCACAAATACTGCCTAAGTATTTCTTCACTTAAAGACATATTTAGGGTTCATTGCTTTCCAGATTTGAATTTATATAAATGTTGGAGAGGAGGAAAGTTTTCTGAACTACATTTCCGGGGGAAGTGGGTGAGTTTGTTCTCCAAAAGCACATTATCAGCCTGGAGGAGAGAAACAAAGGAATATGGAACGTGAATTCCCAATACTGCTGTGGAACAGCACCTCTCATTCTGATAATTTGCTGACAGTTTTTGCTATATAGGTCTATGCTATTTAGAACATTTATAGGTGTGAAGAAAGAGGAAAAAAAATCTGAATTTTACAGGTAAAGTAGATTCTTGGGACTTGTGTGCAAAATCAGAGAGACAAATTTTTCTATGTCCTAATATCTACCAGAAAAACTGTGAAGCTTTCCTTTAATTTCCATGACAGCAATTGGGAAATAGCCCTTGTTCAACACTACAGGGGGACCCCCTCTGTTTTCCTGTCTTTGCTTTCTTCATCACTAGAACCAGGCAAGGACAATCCCAGCAGCACATCTGTGAATCTCTGACTGGTGTGAATGTTCCTTCAAATGCCACATTATCAAATCCAGTTTAAGTTGGTTTCCCTTCAAAAACTCCAGTTTGGGCAGAAGGGAAAGCAAAAGAGGTGGTGAAGAGGAGGCCAGAGATGAGATGCTGGTGGCTGGACTTGTTTTTGTCCTCTCAACATTCCTACTCAGTAGAAGCCTTTCTATGGTACTGTCTAATTATTCATCTGCTGTCTTTAATACAAGATACTATTGAAGCATTTCAGATGGAAAGAGAGGCTTGAAAAGCATCTGATGTTATCTCAGTTACTGCAGCAAAGTCCTTGATCTAGAACAAGGAATCTCAGTCTTGTTAAGAACCTTATAGAATCCTAAAACAAGTCCCTGCATTCTTGTAGACAGAGCCCCAGCTCATTCATGTCAGCAGCAGTCCTACAGGAATAAAGAAATTAAGAGCTGATTAGTGTAAAGCTGATCAGTGCTCTGTGCCCAGGGGCTGGCACTGCCACCTCCACAGCTGCCCCAGCACAGGGCACAGCTGAGCCCTCAGCACCCCGGGGAACACATCTGGGAAAGGAAAAACTGCCTGGCACGAGGGGAGGGGTGAGGAAAAGCAGGATGGAAAGCAGGAGTGAGAACAGAAGAGCAGCCCTGAGAGAGCCCATTGAGCCTGGAGGAGCCCCTGGCTGGGGCTGGGCTGGGCAGAGGAGTTTGGGAGGAAGGAAGCTGAGCCTAGGAAGGAGAGGAGGGGAGCAGAGGCAGGGGTTGTTTTTATTTTGTCTCTGTTTCTCACTGTTAAAATCTGTTTCAATTGACAATAAATTAAATTAATTTTCCCCAAGTCAGGTCTGATCTGGCCAGGACAGTTACAGGTAAGAGATCCCCCAGTCCCTGCTGTGACCCCCAAAGCTGGCTGCAAGGCAAGGTCAATCCCAGGCTGATGAACACCACCCCTGCCTGCCAGCTGAGGGGGAAATAGAACAGAAAAAGGTGTTAAACATAAAGAAGAGGGAATACTAGATTTATTTGAACTCTTATCCCTACCTGGGCTATTCTTGTCTCTAAGTTCTGCAGTCAGTCCCTGATATATTTGGATATTTTGATCACACATCCATTCTGCCAATATTTATTTCAGTGACACATTTGGGCCTCTGTACTCACTTAGTTCTATTCTCAGCACACGACCAGAACCCTAAATATAGTCCCAGTCTGTCTGTGGGTATCATGCTGTGCAGCTACAACAAGCATGCTGTATTGCAGTAACCCTTTCTTCTACCCTTGAATTGAGAAAGCACTTGGAAGGATCTGTATCTAAAAATGCTCAATTTCTTTTATTGTGTCAAATCCTGTATCTATCTATTTGTAGGGAAAGATGTGAAAGTGTATGGCTATAAATAAAGAAACATACTTTCTAATAAACATTGTATTAGGGTTATAGGGTTTATATAAAAACAACAAAAAAAAAAAGAAACTAATAAAATACTTCAAAACCATATTTTCAGGAGATATGTGCTGAATAACCTTATGACACCTCCTGTCATAAGGTTATTCAGCAATAATTAGCCTCCATTCTCACTAAATTTTTTCCAGAATCACACAGGTGGATACAAACTCTGTAAATGCTACCTGCAATGCCAGGCCACCATCCTGCCCAACATATGGGAAAGTGATGGGGTTTTTTCTATTTTCCCTCTTCTCCATTGAGTTCACACTTTCACATCTCCTTTCCTTAGGTAACCACAAAATTCTACCAAGAATGTACAGTAGATTTTTGTCCATTAGTAATGAGACTGGAGCACCAGTATGATTCTCACACCCTCAGTTTGTGTAGCAGTTGTGATATTGATCTAACAGTCCACAAAACACAGCTCTCAATGGGTACCATAATTGAGCAAAACACGTCCATTCTGAAATTATTAGTACTATCACAGGGAGATTAATTTCCTTTTGATGTTCTTCTATCAGGAACTCTACTTTGATTCATTGATGTCACAGAACAAATTAGTGCAGTGCATAGCCAAGAGTCTGATATTAAAATCGGACATTATTCCGCCGCTGATATCAAACAATAAAGTAGCAGATGGCTGGGGTTTTTTCAGAAATAGCTTTCATGTCAGAGTAAAGGGCTGCACAAACCAAAATTATTTCTTTTTCTGGAAGTTGTTCCTGTTGGTTGCATACCTGGATCATAATCTTCAATGTCTGAAAGGACTACATTGTAGGATCAAAGGTCAAACATTCAATGGTACAGAGAAGACAAGAGGTTTCATAAGCTTCTATAGTTTTTCTCTTTTGCTTCAAAGTGGCAACAGACCATAATATCTGGTGAAGAAACCAATATCTGGTGAAGAAACCAATATCTGGTGAAAAAACTGACCAAACTGTGTTTGCTTCTGGACAAAATATTTGCCAAACATTTTAATAACATTGTCTTTTAAATACAAGATTTACTTATGTCGCATGCTAAACTTGCCTGAAAGAAATTATTCCTTCATAATTAATTGAAAGCGGAGATATTTACTCCAGCATCAAAACTGGATTTGTAAGTGCAAGCACAATTATTCCAATGTTCTTCCTTTCTACACTCAAGCTGAACTTGCTTCTCCAGAGGATTAAAGACAAATGTTAGGACTTGTCATTTGTTTCAAAGGTAAATGTGGTTCAGGGTCCTTCCTCAAGCACATGTTCCCACAACACTCTGGGTGCTGTAAGGACATCTGTACCTCTTTATCCAGCACAGCTGCTCATCAGAACTGAAGGATTTGCCCACCAGGCTTGGGGACAATCCCCGAGCTGTGGCTGACACATCTCCTCCTGCTGACTGCCAGAACACACAGGCACTGCCGGGAATCCTCGTCTGGGAGCACCTTCAAATGAATGAATGAAACAAAACACAAAGCACAAAAGTTTCTTTCACCTTGTGTTCAACCCTGAAAATGACAGGTAACAATGCAGGGTTTGTGCAGCTATTCCTGCTCACCAGCAGAAGGAAAGAACATCAGATACAGCAGAATCCTGGAGTTTGAACTGCACAGACAGAATATGTACCACATTCACTGTGTGCCAAGTGGTTACTTCAATAGCTTTGTACAGTGCAGTTTCCAGGATCTTAGGAGAATGAACAAAATAGAGCCACTTACTTTGACCTCAGCCCATGGGTCTGGCAAAGAAAGAGCAGAGAAACATACTTACATATTTAGTAAAAACAGAAAAATCAAAATATAGACTCTAAATAAACCTATAGAATCTCTAAAATAGGAATAATACTTCACAACTTTCATTTCAGAACACCTCAACAGAGGAACATGTGTGCTGCTAAGTGGATTAGCAGCAATACAAGTCCTATGGAACAAAACAGGCCTTCTAACAACTTGTAATTTGCATTTCCCCATGGAAGACTGGTGATTAGTTTTACATTAATTGCAGCATCCTCTTAATACTATCCCAGCCAGGTTTCACTGGCAACCAGAAGCACTTTTTTCATTTCCAATTCTTATTAGCTGTTATATGTATCTAATGCTAACATATGAGTTCAGTTGATTTTTTCCATTATTCCCATTAATATGGGATCTTTTGGAAGCTTGGACTACTCATGAAAGAGATTGGGGGTGGGGGCTGGAGAGGATTAGCCATGGTTTACATTATCTGTCCTAGAGAAAGTATTTGTGCTTGCCTTTTTAAAGTCATGTAAACTCTGGGCCATGATGTCAGCCTTTAATACTCCCACTTGTTAAAAGGTGGACACTTAAATTCATTTAGAAGAGCAAATAAATTACAAGTAAGTTGATAACACTAACCCAGGTATTTTTAGAAAGTTCTGTACAGCCAAGGATTTTCTTTCCTAAGCAAAATGTTTAACAAGTCCACAGCACTTTTCATATATCCATCTCCAATTTTAACAAAATCCTTTGAAAAACTAAATATCCAAACAGGTACAAACACAGGATAAGTGTTCAACTTATTTTTTCTGAGTTATTGTGCCTCTTTCTCTTCCACAGCACAAAACACCTCAAAAGTTGTAATCACCATCATTCACCATCATGTTTAGGAAATATCACGTTCTAAATGTTCAATATAGAGAAAGCTTCTATTAAACTAATTTAACAAATTCTCCAGCTTTCAGGGTTATCAAATTAAATCAAGGACAGAAGACAGTGGGCAGTGAAAATGCATTTTGTACTCACTGTAACTAACACCTGGCTCTGCAGCAGCAGAGCAGGTCCTGTGTTTTATGCAGAACACAACATGGTTTGCTCAGCTTGGAAACTGAAAAGAGCAGAAGCTTTCAAAACACAGAGAAGTAGAACTTAGTGCTCTTTCCCCATAAAGCTGCAGAATGCAGGTCCCTCTCAGCTGTTAAGATTGAAGAATGACTTGGAGTAGAACAATAATGTCAGAAGAACAGTGAAGTGCACACTAGACAGCCATAAGAACTTCATTTGACTTGTATTGGCAATTGATTTAAATGGAATTGCAACCACCCATCAAGGTCAAGAGTGCTTTCTTGACATTAGGGACCTCTGTGTCAACTGTAAATGTACAGTGGTCATCTATTTTTTACAAACATGTTCAAATCATTATAGATCATGTTTTAGAATGATTGTTTTAATGTTCTAGGTAATGGGATTTTGCTGAATGGTAGTATTGCTTGCTGAACAGTTTGCAATTTATTCTTTGCTATACAAATTACTCCACAAAATAATAAAATACCCTTTATCAGATATTGTACAGCTTAACCAAAGAGATGGATCACACCAGGTACCTTCCATTTTAGTTTAACAGTGGTACCATTAAGACAATGGTACAATCACAACAATATTGTGATTTCAGGACAACAAGATCTTGCAGAGCATTAGGCAAATGTTACACTAATATTTGAATAAAACCTAAAATATTGGTCCCAGAATATCCCACCACATCTAGAGTAGATTGTTCTCCAACTGGAGTTGAGGGCAATCTGTTTATTTGGACTTTGTATACTTACAAAGAGACCCTACTGTCACAACTATTTTTATATTTCTCCAAGAAAATGTGTTTATATTGGTCTAAAGAAAAATAAAAAGCACATCTCCCTTTTGGGATACTGATAATCAAGGTCCCTGCCCAACAGAGATAAGGGTTACCCTCTAAACATCCTTTCTATATGATTCTGTGAAATTACTCATTTAATTTATGCTTAACTATGTTAACTATGTTCAGCTCATACATATTTACTACCTTACTTTTATTTCTGAGGTAAATATATTTTGATGATAAAGAGCCATAAGGTTAAAATCAGGAAGAAAGAAGAAATAGGCCCACAGTGAATTCCATTCCTCCCAGGAGTACTGCTGTTATCTCAGTTATTTTGCTTTTTTGGCACTCACTGCATTCACATCTTTAGAAATTTTGAAAAACCAAAATCCCAGAATGGTCTGGGCTGGAAGGGACATTAAATCCCATACAGTGCCACCCCAGCCATGGCAGGGACACCTCCCACTGTCCCAGGTGCTCCAGCCCCAGTGTCCAGCCTGGCCTTGGGCACTGCCAGGGATCCAGGGGCAGCCCCAGCTGCTCTGGGCACCCTGTGCCAGGGCCTGCCCACCCTCACAGGGAACAATTCCTCATTGCCAAAATCCCACCCAGCCCTGCCCTCTGGCAGTTTAAATCCACTCCCCCTTGTCCTATCACTACATGCCCTTGTAAAAAGTCTCTCTCCATCTTTTTCAGGCACTGGAACTGCAGAAGTTTGTTCAAGAAACAGCGAAGTGTGACAAAGAGAAGATGACAGCACAGAGCAGATCTCTGTCTTAGAGAAGTAACAGGATTTGTATTGGCTCCAGCAACCCTGGCACAGCCCAAACAACATTTGTGTGTTGAAATCTCTGTTGCCTTGTGGTTTGTGATTCTCTGTTTTTTAAACTTAGTAAAACTCTATTGTAGAACTATAATTCAACTTACATTTTTGTTTACATACTTCTATACTTGTTTATATTTAATACTTTTATTTGCTTAGTTGAAGAAGTTGTCAACAAACAAAACAAGTGGAAAAAAATTAATATAAGGTTAAATAGGTTAAAAGGTCATATCTTAAAACTTCAAAATAAAGACTGAATAAATTTAAAACTTAAATGAACAAGTTAATCTTATTTTTCATTGAATTACATGGAATTATTTTATGTATTACATAAGCAATCTTTAAGCAATTATTGTGACTCCTTTAGCATCTGTTACATAAAGGATTCCTTCACACTAGATTTTAGCTGATATAAACACACCACTATCATTATTTTTCTGCATTTGTTAGGGAAAAGACTTTTGAGTGCTGCTGCTTCCCCACCATTTCACTGGATAACAGAAATGTTATTTGGATTCTAATCCAGGTTTGGCCTGGTCTTGCAGAGCAGCAGCTCCTGAGCAGCAATGCCCCCACAGCATCCCAACACCCAACAGCTCAACATCCCAACACACCAACTCCCCAACACCCCAACACCCTGACATCCCAACACCCCAGCTACCTTCCCAGCCCAAAGCTGGCTCACGAGTTTGTCAATTCCTTTTCTTCCCGTGCCTCCTATTTGACTAATTACCTAATCATAATTTGGTAACCTAAGAGTAATTGACAGCATGGAAATGCAAAATAACCCTGGCCTGAAAGCTGCCATGAGTAGAGTTATATCACCCAGCACCCTGGCTTTCACACAACTATTTCATTACCTGTAAGACTCTCAGTAATGAATATGCTATTAAAAGGGTTTTTTAATTTTCATGTTTCTCATGTTGTAATTCTCCAATAAATTTCCCTGACTTCCAACATAAATAAGTTTCATTATTCCTCATTATTAAAAGAAACAAACACATTCTCCTTCACTGAAAGGGTGTCATATAATTAGATGACCTTCCTACATAAACTCATGAATGAAAAAAGACCTGACAAGTTGCAGAAAAATATTTAATCAGACATTAGGACATTAAATATAGTTAGTCAAAACACAAGACATTATTGTACTAACAAATGCTTTCAGAAACAGTCTTTTACAATACAAGAGATCAAAACAGACTTTAGTTTTACTACATCATTAGACAAGTCCCAGATTTTCAACAATTTATCACCAATTTCTTCATTTGGTTGCTTTAAACATGCTTTTAAAACATACTTGATAACTAGTAAAAATTGTATACAATGCAAATGACATTTCAGATAAGTTTTATTGACTTAATGCTCTGGTAATAAAATTATAACAATCAGTATTATTTTGATTTATTGCAACTTTTACTTTCACCTTTAATGGACTTGGTGCATGGCAGAATTGAATGTAATGCTGCTGCCACCTCAAGGTCACTACAGAAAAGTGTGATGGTTCATTTTGGTCTCCTCCTATCTAATAAACAGCAGGAAGATTGAATAACTAAGAATGAACAGGCTCTTTTGTTTTCATAAAGTTGTTTGATGCTCACTATGTGCAGACTCCATGTGCATATTTGTAATGAAAAACTGATTTTCTGCCTCTGTGTACATGGAAGTACAGACACAGACACACAGACAGGACCTGCATGCATGCACAGTGCTGAGGGTTAGAGAAAAAAACAAACTTTGGGTGCCAAGGAATGTTCGTAAAGTGAGCCAAACCATGCAGTCCTAATTTTACACCTCAATGAGAATTTAAACTTAGCTAAATTGCAAAGGAATTTCAGTCCATTACCTTTTCAGGGTTTTTGTTTGTTTGTTTGTATGTTTGTTTGTTTGTTGCTTTTTAAGCTTTCAGATAAAAATCACAATAGGATGTATAACTCCATTTTGCCACACTTATGTCAATAGCTTGACAGAGATTTTGAAGGGACAAGTGCACAGTAAGTTCTGTAGCCCAAACAGGAAACTTGTGCAAATTTTCCTTTTTAAGATTCTGTAAAGCAAATTAATATTTCAATGAAGAACTATGTCTTTACTATAAAATATCTGCAGTACTCTGTGTTTCTATGGATGCTCAGAAATAATATAAGTTTGTACTCCTAAAAGTTCTACAGAAGCATAGCAAAAGCCTCACACCATCACCCACATGACAAATATGTGGTCAGTTATATAAATTTTGTAAAATTTATCGTGGTTAGGCTAATGGGACTGCTACCCTGAAGTTATCTGAAAAATGTCATACTCAAAAATTACAATCTACTGTTTAAAACCCATCTCAAGCAGCTCTGTGTTTGATTAAAAAACTCTATCTAATCCCATTTGGCAAAACACAGATTGCAATTCAAGTAAAAAAGTCTGCAGGAGATGAACCTGTGGAATTTAAGGAAAGTTGCCAGGACCACTCACTGAAGGACAGAGGACTGGTCCATGATTCCCTTTAATGACATGAGAAGTACCCAAAGGCACTTCTTATTTCTTGATTTAAAATATCTCATTTCCATGCTGAGCAGAAAGTTTTAATACTTTGATTCTGTCCAACATTGGTAATTAATACTGAAATTAAGTCATGGATATACCAGAGTTTCACTCTTGATTGGATTTCCAAATTTTTGGTGCAATTTTATCTTTTGGAAGCTAGCATGTAGTACATACTCTAGATTTCTTGCTTACACCAGAATTTCTTGCTTACACCAGAAATTAGGGTATTTTAGTCCACACTGAGCAATTTAACAAGGAGGGAAAAATAATGCCTTTTAACTACAACTGTAAAAAAATATCACCAATTGAATCAATTATGGGGCTATAAGCTATATTAGAACTCCAGGGAGTCCAATTCTTTTTAGGGAATCTCCTTTCACAGGTGAAATATTAATTTATGTAATGCATGATCTGATTCCAGGCTCACTGCAGCTTATCACTCACAAATGAATCTCCTGGATGTGTAAATACACACTGAGCACAGCCACTGGGGCATTTCTGAATGGCAAATGTAACAACTGGGATCACTGTGTACCTGCTCTAATGCAACACTTCACATTCTGAGAATTTCTCTTAAGAATGCAAAAGGCACTTCTGTATTTTCTCTGACTATAACAAGACAAAAAGAGTGGTGCTTTGCTGTCATTGCTGTTGGAGTCTTTTGTGCATACGACTCCCCCTGCTCCAAGTGACAGTAATAAATCCCATTCTGCACTCCCTCAGTTGGATTACAGATGTAAAGTAGTGTTTGGAGTAAGAGCTGGCAAAAATATCAGTATCTATGCAAAGTGATATAAAGGGAAAAAATACTGGACATTACAATATCGTACATCATGTGACAAGCCTCTGTGGACTGCCTTGGTATTTTCTCTTTAGATAAATAATATTTGTCCCTATTCTAAGTGGAGTTTCCCCATGGCCAATTCAGCAGTAAAATCCCACACAGAATCTATGATTTTACTAATTTAAAACAGATCTCATACAGGTACACAGACCACACTTTATATTAACCCAGGTGTAAGGGAGCTGCCTGTTCTGAGGGCTGTGAGAAGCCCTGAGAGGCGCAGACAGTGGCAGATCTGCAGGTTTATCATTTCCCCCTCCAAGAAGAAGAACAAGGTGGCAGTAAGGTCCTTGCTCCCTCACACTCACTGCAGCCCAGGTTTATCCTGCTCTCCACTCACTGCACACCTTCCAACAAGAGACAGATGTGCCACAGCAGTACTTTGACCAGGTCCATCAAAATCATCTCCCAACACCCTCAGAGCAGTTAGGAATGTGATTTTGGGTGACATTTTTATGTAAGATTGAACACAGAATGCAGTTCTAATTATGTTTTGCCAGCATCACTGGCAGAAATAAGCTTTCACTTCCTTCATGGATGAAACCAAGAGATACAGAAACTGTGAAAAGCATTGCTGTGCTAGTGTAACTTCTATATAAATGACAAATTATATAAGTTGCTTTTGGTATAGCTGTGTTTAAAAAAACTCCTTATTTACTGCAGAGAACATTTTAGTACCTTGCCTTGAGCCAATGTGAAGCTTTCCACAATGCCTCACTCTTTTCAGCTCATCTGGTTGCCTCTTCTGCTCAAGACCAATGAGAAGGGAATATGTTGAAGATAATAACAATATTCTACAAAACAGCATGAGGAGAATTTTGGGGGAAAAAATTACATTCTCTTATTCCTGTAAATATAAGTAAAGAAACAGATGAGAAAGAAATATAGAAATTTTTTTTCTGTAAAAAGCAATTCCAAATAAGTGACTTATGGTCAAATAACTAAGATTCAAGGGAATGAGAGTAAGTTTGCAAATAACAGGACAGATGCTGTTAAATCATCTCTAAATTGCAATTACGTATTTTACGTATACACTTACTCGCACACATAAAATTAGATTTACATAGAGCTTAGAGGTGGCCCTGAATCACAGGGTTTAAATCTGGACTCAATCCTATGTCTACACTCCCATAAAGCTGGGGAAGCAGGGGATTGAATACAGGGATTTTTAGTCTCATTTGCTGTACAAAATCAAGTAGATGTGATTCTAGGAGACAGAATAAGTCATGGAGGAAAGCAGAGGCAAAGTGTTTTCCCTTTAATTCACAGAAAAGAACACCTAAAGTACAGAGTGAAAAAATCTCATCATTTGATAACGTGTCATGGAAAAATACAAGGTCTAAAGTAATGCGAGATTCACTGATTTGCAGTGGTAGCAGTACTAAAATAATTAAAAGACAGATCAAGGGGAAACAAAAGACAAAAAGATAAGAAGTTAAAAATGTCATGGTTATTCTCTGAATATATGACATATATCAGATTCACAGCTTTTTAGCAAATACTAATAATTTAGATTTAGTAAACATATTAGTAACCATCTTCTCAAAACTAGGAGATACTAATCTAAATTAAATTAATATAAATCAGCCCCTAGATGTCATTGTTGCAGCTGAAATATCACTTAACACAGAACTTTCCTAATTCACAGCAGAAAAGGCTGTGTAAAACAAAATAAACCATCAAAGTAATATAAATTCTGCTTAGCTTTAATGCCTCACTGCCAAGGCACAAAGAGCTCTGAGGCTGTAACAAAAAGATAACTAAGGCTAACTACACCAAAGGGTTTTGTGTGAGGTTTGGGCAGCAGAGCAGCACAACCAGCCCAAAGGAAACTGCACTCTAAACCTTAGAGCACAAAACACCACACACCTGTCCCAAGGGAAGATCCTTCCTAACTCCCCTCAATGCTGGCCTCAATGCTAAAAGTGTTATTTCATATAACAATCTAAATATATTGAATAGTACTGAAATGTTATTTCAATATTTACATCTCTGATTCTATCTGGAACACTTTTACATGTTCTTTAATTATATACAAAAACTTGGTTTTAAATACTCATTTTAATTCTTGCAAAGTTTTGTTTTCCACCATCTATTGTAGCAGTAGTTCCAGAGGGTGATTACACTTATACAAGAAAAAAAAGAAATCTAAAACTCCCCGTACCTGTTTTGAAAGTGCAACCATTATTCAACTCCCCTGAATAACTAATTAATCTAATGGCAGAAGAAGTGTATTTCAAGTGCAATTTATTTCCTTTATACTATTTATTATCCATCTATGTCTATCATGGTCTATTGTATTGTCTAAATGCAGAGACACAGTGCTCATTCTTCCCTGCATAATTTCTCTACACCTAACAATTCTCAATCCACCTGCAGGATTTTCTCTCAGAATACAATGTAGTCCTACTTCTTAAACAAATAACACAGCATCATTTTTTCTTATCAATTTTCTTACCATGCTTCTCTCACTCTCTGAATTTTCCTAGATTATGCATCACCTTTGCAAACTTCTGTATTTAAAGGGACAAAATGTCCCTAAGGCTCCATTTCACAATTAGGGTTCCCACAATGCTGGTCTGATAAATCAAAGTATCTGTACAATACTTGTACTCCTATGTGGAAATGTGCAAATTCTTCCAAATTTTCTGAGGAACCAAACATTTCATTTTTCATGTGATAGTGAGTTGTATTTTATGCGCACTAAACTTTTTTTTTTACCCAGAAACAAGACAGCTATGAGCAGATACAAACAATATGAAACACATTCTGTCTGCCAAAAAGAATTTTAAAAACTAAATCCAGGCTTCTGTGCTGTAGTTAGTTTATAAAGATAGCAGAACATTCCCTACTTGCCAATCATATTGTAATGCAATGGCAAATTGCATCTTTTTATGGTGGATCTACCTCACAATAAAGGTCAACTCCAGGCTACCAAGAACTGAAATTTAGGTGAAATATTAAATTAGAATTCTCCTTCTCCTCATGCCACTCCAAGAGCTCACAGAGCACTCCTGGCAGTGTTCACCCAGGAAGGGATGCACCAGCCAGAGCCTCCCTTCCCACCAGGGCTCCATGCAAGGTTCACTTCTCTTCTACACAAATCAGTTTATTTAATGCCCACTCAATACAGGCAGGGACTCCAGTTACATAATACATTATAATAATGTGAAAATTACAAAGCTTTTGGAATGGTTTGGGAACTGCCAGGCATGAAAATGTAGAAAACTCATGGGCTAAACCGGATTTTTTTTCATTGACAATTACATAACTCATTGCTGGCACAAATCATTAATGAAAACAAGCCTAATTGTTCATTAGATGACTGAAAAGAGTTTCAAGACTGAGGCCCCAAAGAATAAACAGGCCCCTTATAGGAAAGCTCCTACCTGTAGATTTCTGTTATTTTAAAAGTGCACACAAAACCCTGTGCACACTTTGCATGTTTTCACTTCCAGATTGCATCTTTGCTGATGTAGCTCGAAATTCACCTGGTGTTTCTAGGCTATGTGCTACTCTTTTAAATTAAGCTTGTAATGTTTACCATAAAACTCATGCCACTGACATTCTGTACATATTTACACTACTTAGGAAGCAATTTGGTATAAACTTTTACAAAAACATCAACACTCTGAACATATTATCCTCAAAACAAGAGCTTCATCTCTGCTGCTCAGGGAGAGGTGCCTTATCCAGATTTCATTTGGTTTCATGTCTCCTTCAACTTGAAAGCAATGAAAATGAAAAACAGGAAAATAGCTTGGTGAGTTAAGAAGCATTTCAAACTAATGTAAAAGTGTAAAATCTAAATCTGTCTTTTGGTACAATCATATCTGCACAGAGAATGAAATCTTTAACTTAGTCCAGGTTTAATTACAACAAAGAAGAATAACAGAGTCTATGGAGATGATTACTCATTACCAACCCAGCATTTTTAATTCAGATCTATCAGACCCTAGCATATTTTGGTTGAAAAAAGGAGTGAGAATCCTGTATGTACAAGAGGGATTCAATTCAGGTGACTGATTAATTAACCTGTAACATATACACATGTGGAAACAAAGCTTTTAAAGGAACAGAGTACACAAAAAATAATCATTTTCTATAAAAAGGCTCTACTTAATGTGGCAGAAAAAGCTGAAACAAGTAGCCATGATTATTGTTACTATCTTTGACACTGTGAATACTATACTGCCTAAAGTTTTACCTTTATTTTTAATTAAATGCATTTAACAGGTGTTAAGGAGATAGGTTGTACCCTTGCATTTTCCTGACAGCAATTTATTTTTTATAAACAAGTCTTATCAAAGGCTTACCATTTTTTAACCAAGTCAAATATTGTAGGATATTAGTTGAATTGTCTTAAACATGATATAATTAAACAGAGCTTCATCATTCAAGGAGTTAAAGGGAAAAAGTAAAATTAGAGATACCTATTGAAAGGATGGTCAAATCCACCTCTTGAATGTCAAACCACCTCTGGTTTGACAGTATTTTTAAAAGATCATCTACTTCAAAAGACCAAATGTCTATGAAAAAATATACAATCATTAACAAAAAGTTCAATCATTGCAAAAAGTTCCTACAATTTTACCAGATCCCTCCAAATCCAAATCTCCACATCAATACACTTCAGTCTCTGTTTTGGAAATGAAGATTGCATTTTACTTGCCATTACCCAGCCAGTTTTGAAGTCACTTTTGAAGCTCACCATTCCCCAACTTTTCAGTCTGTATGAAATATCTCACATATACCATTGCTGGTACTTAGCTGCCAAGGTAGCCCCGACAAGCAGTGTTTATGCAAATCTCTCAATTTCTGCCCACTTCAAACTGCTAAACCTTCTTGACACCTTTATACCCAAAACCTGGAGGTTGGGGAGTTTTTAACTACAGGTGTTTACCATCGAAAACCGTGCTGGGAGAAAAACACCTTTTGTGAGGTTCTCCGGGTTTTGGAGCGTGTGGCGCCGCCAGCGTGGCCCTGGCTGTGGGCGTGTGGAGGGCGCTGGGCTGGAGCGGCCGGAGCCGTCCCGAGAGCTGCGGGGAGCCCCGGAGCCCGACTGAGCCCTCGGGGAGCGCCCGGAGCCTCTCTGAGCCCTCGGGGAGCGCCCGGAGCCCTCAGGGAGCGCCCGGAGCCCCGCTGAGCCCTCGGGGAGCACCCGGAGCCCGAGAGAGCCCTCAGGGAGCGCCCGGAGCCCCGCTGAGCCCTCAGGGAGCGCCCGGAGCCCGACTGAGCCCTCGGGGAGCGCCCGGAGCCCGGCTGAGCCCTCAGGGAGCGCCCGGAGCCCGACTGAGCCCTCGGGTAGCGCCCGGAGCCTCTCTGAGCCCTCGGGGAGCGCCCGGAGCCCCTCTGAGCCCTCAGGGAGCGCCCGCAGCCCGAGAGAGCCTCAGGGAGCGCCCGGAGCCCGACTGAGCCCTCGGGTAGCGCCCGGAGCCTCTCTGAGCCCTCGGGGAGCGCCCGGAGTCCCTCTGAGCCCTCAGGGAGCACCTGGAGCCCTCAGGAGCCCTCAGGGAGCGCCCGGAGCCCCGCTGAGCCCTCAGGGAGCGCCCGGAGCCCTCGGGGAGCGCCCGGAGCCCCGCTGAGCCCTCAGGGAGCGCCCGGAGCCCGAGAGAGCCTCAGCGGCACCGGCCAGCCCGGGGCTCGGGGACAGCAGGGCTGCGACCCTGCCCCGCCGGGACGGGACACACCGTCCTGGCTCACACTGCTGCCCGTGCACGGTGACACGGTCATATTCACACACACTGTCCCGTGCACGGTGACACGGTCATATTCACACACACTGTCCGGTCCCCTGTCCCGAGTCCCCCGGCTCTGTCCCTGTCCCACCCCGTCTCCATGGTAACGGGAGGCGGCGCTGACGCGGCGGCAGCGCCCCCCGCCGGTCACCTGACACGGGCCCGCGGGTCACGTGACAGAGGCTCCATCGTCGCCATCTTGAAGCGGCGGCCGCAGATGAGGCTCCCGGGGCTTTCTCCGTTAGTGCCGGCGAGCGGTGGCGCGGCCCGGCCCGGCCCGGGGCCCGCGGGCGGCAGCGGCGGTGGTGGGAGGGCAGCGGCGGGTGGTCGGGCGCAAGGCGGGGCGCCAGGCGTGGCGGCGGCGGGCCGGCCCCGGGGCGCCGCGCCGCAGCCCATGTGCAGAGCCGCGGGCGGCAGCGGCTCCCGCCGGAGCTTTCCCGGGCCCGGGGCTGCCTCCGTTCCCTCCTCTCCCGTCCCCTCCTTCCTTCGCCCCTGCTGGCTGCCCCGGCGGACCGGCTCCTCGCTGCTCTGGGCCTCTGGGTTGCCGCTGCCCCGCGGCCGGAGCGCTGGCGGAGCGGCGCCTGCGGGCTCGCAGCGGGGCGGGCGGCGCGGCTCGGCCGGCCGGGGACGTTCCCTGCCCTCGGGGGCCGCGATACCATCGCACCGCGCTCTGCCAGACAGGTTGCGCGAAGCGTGCTCGGCTCTTCCTGCCCTGGAGGCGCTCGCCCTGCTCGGCCCAGGGGCTGGGCTGGGCTGGAATGGGCACCTCGCAGGCGTTTGCTCGGGGCTGCATCTTCCCTCCCGTCCTTTGGCATCCCCGGACATTGCTGTGTAATTACTGTGCGGGTGTTTGGACAGCGCCCTCGGGCACGTGTGACTCTTGGGACTGGTGCTGTGCAGGGACAGGAGCTGGACTCGCTGATCCTTGTGGGTCCCTTCTAACTTTGTGATAATTTGTGTACAGCTCTTACCATCCCTTTAAAAACCGAAGTCTGCAAGAGTAACAATCAAACTCTAAGCAAAGAGTGACATAACACGTATGTATCTGGTAACAGGGATCAGCTCCAGGCATCCCAGATAATACAGGTGAAAGTCCTCTCTCTGTTTGACTTTTTGATATAGGAACAGTACATGGCAGCATATTTCCTTTATGATCTTCTGTTAGTGATTTTTCACCTTAGTTGTTATGCTGCTTCCAGGTAGAGAAAATATTTGCCTATTTAGCATTACTTAAAAAGTTTTAAAATACCAAGGGTAATTTAAGGTAGTATCAATTTTCCTTAACTCATTTTCAATTTGAAAATATTTCGAGTAGACGTTACTGCTTTGAGCATTCATTAAATCTGTGTTCAGGGGAAAAAAGCAGGTTTGTTCCTTCTCACAATGGTTTCAAAACATGTTACAGGCAGTTTGAAACAAACACCAAAGTGTTTTTATAGAACTGAATTAGAGTTTTCAAATAATAGCTTTCAACTTGAAGTATTTAACATGAAGTGCAGATGATACTAAAAAATTAACATTGCTTATATTGATGATTACCTGAACTGTAAGCTGAATGGCAGATGATGGTAATTTATTTAGTTCTGCCCAGAGATTTTCTGTAATAGGAAAGGGGCATCACAGACCCTTCTCTGTGCAATTTAATGCTCTACACTAAATCCACAAGTAGAAATTAGTGGATTTCATGGGTTTTTAGGACCAGTTCTGGAAATTCTTTTTTAGCCTCTGTATCTTTCTTGCAAAAAAAAAAATCCATATAAATTTACTTGGCATAATTTTTCAAGGATGACTGATAAATATCCCTCATCTCTTTATGTTCTCAGTTTTAGATGTAGTATATAAAAACTTCATATAAAATATATGTGTGTGTGTATTTATAAGCACTTGAATAGGGTATTTCTAGACATTTTTAGAGAAGTAAATTTTGAATGTAAGACCTTTTGTCCAGCTCCTTCACCCCTCACCCCACAGCTCTGCCCACATCACAATGTATGTTTTCATGTACATTTTTGTATATTGGCTTCTAATTTGACCTCAAACACTGCACATTATTGCCTGTGGTTTATGGTTTGATATTTTTAAAGGAGGGGTAATTGGAAATAGTAACTGCCTGTAGCTTTCCCTCAAAACAGAAAAGAAGTGCTCTTTATAACTTCAGTACCATTTGATTTTCCCTGCAATTAAGAAATTGTTGCTGCAATTAGTAAGTTTTCTAGAAAATGACATTTATAATGAGAAGTATGATTTGACATTTGAATGGTCTTTAAAATAGTCATAGTGAAATGACTAACTGCAAGTAAATGGCAGAATTACCTTCTTTTAACATTTCAAGGAAAAAAACTGCTTATTTTTGTAAATTATATTGCTGCAAATTGTCATTTGCTTTAGGAGCATTGATGCATCAAAGTACATCAGGAATATATTTTCATATTCTACTGCGCTTTTAAACATCAATATACCAGTTACTGTCAATTGATACTTTAATGTTTAGCATTCAAATGTGTAGTGCTTGTAAGGAAAAAGAGAATAGCTGTAACACTGTTCTTCAGCTTACACTTGAAAATACTTGTCCTACCCATGTACAACTTGGAGGCAGCCTGTTGGAGGCTCTTTTGGAATTATTCTCTGCAGCTGCATTGAAAAGCATCACTAAATGTCCCCAATATCTTTGGTTACTTCTGTAGCCATTCTGAAAATTTTGATTAGTTTAGTGGAATTGGGCTTCCCTGTTTGGTAGAGAGAGCAATGTAAATAGCACTGGGCTGTGTTTTCATTATTGTGCAGGTATAAATCTTTATTTTTGTGACCCCCAGGTATTTTTGTAACCCTCCTAGGTATTATGGAAGAAGGAAGCAGCATTGCAGTATTGATGCCAAATATTGGGGAGCAGGAGGCTGTGCTGATTTCTGAAACAGTCATTGGCCCAACACTGCAGAGCAGCGAAGAGCAGAGAAAATGTAAAACCGACCCCCTGATCCACGTGATCCAGAAGCTGAGCAAAATAGTTGAAAGTGAGAAGTCACAAAGGTGCCTTTTAATAGGGAAGAAACGTTCCCATGCCGACGCCTCTGTGCAGTCCTTGGACACAGCTGAGCTCTGTGAAATCCCAGCTAAAACCATCGAGCTCTCTGTGATTGCTACTAAAAAGACTGAAGAGTTACAAGCAGATTATATTGTGACTGAATGTCTTCCACCAAACAAAAAAAAGGTGACGTGCTATCAGTGTGGTCTCTGTAATTTTCTGTCACCTTCGCTTTTAACTCTGCAAGAACATATAAAACAACATGGGCAGAAAAATGAAGTGATATTAATGTGCTCAGAATGTCATTTTGCCTCCAAAAGCCAAGAAGAACTTGAATCCCACTTCCAGAATCACCACGAGAACGGTGGTAAAAACAGCATCCAGACAAAAGTGCAGCAGTGTGTCAATGTCACCAGCTCATTTCTGCAAGGGCCAGTGGAAGGAAATGTCAAATCAGGGACTGATCAGACAGGAAATGTGGAATGTAAGGATGCAGCTCAGTCTGCTCCTGTGCCTGAAATGGGCAGGAGGAAGTGGTACACCTACGAGCAGTATGGCATGTACAGGTGTTTAATCTGCAGGTACACCTGCGGGCAGCAGAGGATGTTGAAAACACACGCTTGGAAACACGCGGGGGAGGTTGATTGCTCCTACCCCATCTTTGAGGAAGAAAATGAAAACACCAGCTTGTCAGAGACAGTTGTAACTCATACACCTCAGAGTGTGGATACAGTTGTCCTCTCTTTGGAAAACAGTGAACTTGATATCCATAGTGAGCCTTCTCTTCAGCTTCAGATTTGCAATTCTGAGCAGCTGTCGTGTAAATCGCCCATAGGAGCAAATGTAAAAGAGGAAGAGATATTAAGTGAGTCTGTGGTGCATTCTCCTACTACAGAGGTTGTAGAGGAGACTGTATCAGATACAGAACCAGACAATATGATAACTGACAGCCTGCTTTCATCAGCCCAGAAAATCATCAGTTGTAGTCCAAATAAAAAGGGTCACGTTAATGTCATAGTAGAGCGTTTGCCAAGTGCTGAAGAAAGTGTTTTACAAAAGCCATTCTTAATGAACACTGACATTGAAACAGAAAAAAAATTTATCTCAGAGGAGTCGTCTGTTACCTGTGAAGAACCTGCTGAAGTTTATCATTCAGATGCGATTCAGGAAGTAATAATAGAGTGGAATAACACTGAGAAGAAAGATAACGAATTAAGCGCTAATAAAAATGTAACAGCTGACGAAAATGTGCCTCCTGCACGAAGGAGGACAAATTCGGAATCTTTGAGACTGCACTCCTTAGCAGCAGAAGCTCTTGTTACAATGCCAATCAGAGCTGCTGAACTGACACGGTCCAGCCTCAGGGCTCTGACTGGAGAAGATGCTGTGGATGCAGGTGCAGGCCAGGGAGGAGCTGATGGCCCATGCGTGGCTCATTCCAAAGCGGTGTCCTCACTTAAGGATCCTTCAGAGGGGTTCAGTGGCTTAAACCAAAGCGAATGTGCAATAGTTGAGATAAAGAAAGACAGAGCAGAGTTGTCAGAAGCACCAATTAAAATGGGCATCAGCATGTCGCTGCTCACCGTCATTGAAAAGCTGAAGGAGAGGACGGACCAGAACGCCTCCGACGACGACATCCTGAAGGAGCTGCAGGACAACGCGCAGTGCCAGGGCGGGGGGGCGGCGGCGGGGGCGGGCAGCAGCCTGGTGGAGTTCATCCCCAGCGCCGAGCGGCCGTACCGCTGCCGCCTGTGCCACTACAGCAGCGGCAACAAGGGCTACATCAAGCAGCACCTGCGCGTGCACCGCCAGCGCCAGCCCTACCAGTGCCCCATCTGCGAGCACATCGCCGGCGACAGCAAGGGCCTGGAGAGCCACATGATCAACCACTGCAAGGCCCGCATGTACCAGTGCAAGCAGTGCGACGAGTCCTTCCACTACAAGGTACAGCCTCTCTGCAATCCCTGAATACCCTCTTTCACTGCTTTCTCAGTAACTGGGGATCCTTAATGCAACCTTTCTGGAGTCTGGGGTGTCCCCAGCAGGCTGCGCGGGGTCCAGATAGTGCAGTCCTGTTCAGGACAGACCAAGCTCCCAAGCAGTTCTTAGCCACAGGCAACCTCAGCAAGCTTAAGTGATATCAGCTCTTTAGTGATGATCAGCTCACTGTGATTTCAGCTCTTCAGCTTGCTAGGTGCTAGGCAGGCACACCAGGGAGAGAGAGGAGAAGTCTGTGTGGGGTTCCACCTGAGCATCTTTATTGATTCTTCTGTGGAGGTTCCCAGTGACAGCTCTTCTGCCTGAGCTGGGCAAAAGCAGCTCTTTATATGAGGTACAGAAATTGTCCAGTAGCAAGGACAGTTTAAAGGAAAGTGACCTATAGATTACAGAGAGATAAGCAGGGGTCCAAAGGCAGAAGAGGGGCTCCTAGCCCATTCACCATGACTTGGCATTTCCCATCTTAGGCTTCTGACCACCAGGGAGCCCTTGCAGGCTCAGGGCCTGCTCCAATCCCTCTTTCTAACTTATCTCAGTCTGACATCCTGGCTTTGTTGTAATTACCATTAGGGATTATTGCCAGCAGCACGTGCTGAATGTACAGTTCAACTGTAATTATTCTGCTTTACCCACTCAAATAACCTTGCTTCTTCCTCACATAACTTTTTTCCTGACATCTGTACTACGGACATAATAATACTGTGTTGTTTTCCTGCCCACACATAGCAACTGCAGGAAGAAATGGAAACATCAAAGAACTTAATAGCTGAAATTTTAAAAGAATGCTCAAACATGCCTTCCTCTTGTGAGTGTGGCACTTGGGGGTAACATTGAAGCAGAATTTTTTTTATTTTTTTCTGCTGTTGTGTTGCTCTGGATGTTCTGTAGAACTTAGATTTTAAAGATTACAACCAGAGCAGAATAATACATTTCTGCCCTTTTTCTAACTGCTATTTTAAGCATTAGTGAGTGAGTTCCTATGCACTCAGCTCAGTAGTCAGGAATACAGAACAGATTGCATCAGTACCCAGCTGTACAGCTGGACCTCTTGGAAGCACTGGTCATGCAAATTTTCCCATATTTATTGTCATTTAGTCCTAGTTTGAAAAAATACACAGGTAGGGTAGCAAAAGGCTCTCTTTTCTCCTCCTCAAAGCAAGTAGAAACAGGACTGGTGTATTCTTAAGTCAGTCAGTAATATGAAAATTGAGGTAATTTTCACACAAGCCTCTAATCTCATACTGCTTTTGGAGTACAGTAATTTTGGAGGAAGAACTGTGGCCACTTGTCTGTGGCAATGGGGAAAGAAGGAAATCTATTTTCTAAATAAACACAAATCATAGAATCCTCTCAATCACTCTCACCAGTCCTTTATGTTACTAATCCATGATATTTACTTGTTTTGTTTGTAGTAAAATTACCTAAGGGATAATCTGTATATACATTAACATGCATTTCAGACCAGTTGTCATCAACGCTTGAGTAACAATGTCACAGATGATTGCAATATCCCAAGTCTGTGTGTTTGTCACTGTATGTTTGTGGTGTATTTTTTAACCTTAGGAACTGTTTTTCAGAGCCAGCTGCGAAACCATGAAAGAGAACAACACAGTCTTCCTGATCTCTTCTCCACAGCCACAGCTAACAAACTCATAGTTTCCAATGAAGCAGATGATAGAGAAGGTACTGCTTATATTTACCCTTGAAATTACAAAAACTTACTCATAACATTACTTGTTTGCTGTATTTGTGTAACTGGTTTTAAGATCTCTTGTGCTGAAATGCTTCCATGCCTGTTCATAACCTTAAATGTGTGTTCTTTCCAGAGGGCAGAATTTACCATAGTCAGTCTTGAGGTGGCATTTATTGTTAGCTGATATATTTTTAGCCCCAGTAATTAAACCCTTCTTGTGACAAACAGCTCATATGCAATATTATTCTGGATTTTTAAGAAGAAAATCTTTTTTTCCTTCCTTTCTTCAGCAGCTATAGTATTTTCCAAATGACCTAAACAAAAGAAGGGCTTTTTTTTTAATTCACCATGGTAATGTAGTTTACTGTCAGCATATGCATACAATGCCATCCCTTCTGAGTTCAGAAATTTCTGTTGATTATGGTAATGTCCAAAATGAGTCATTTATTTTAGCCCTAGTGAGGCAAATGTAAGACATTGTAAATATGCAACCTGTATCTGTAGGAGTTGCCTGGGTAACAGTAGGTATGCATTTTCATAGAGACATAGAATGGTTTGGGCTGGAAGGGACTTTAAAGCTCCTCTCTTTCCAAGCCCTGCCATAGGCAGGGACAGCTCCCACTAGACCTGGTTGCTTAGAGCCTCATGTTTGTTTAATTGTGTATCTGCTTCTAATTTAATAGGGTTTGTTCGCAAAACAGAAACAGAAACCAAAGAACAAAACAAAAACAAGCCAAACAAACCCTTGATGCATTAAAGTAATCAAATAGGGGAAAAAAATAACTAAATTCTAAAGTACAGGAGAAAATGTGGCCTTAAAATCTCTTGTGTGTCCTGGAAAGCTACTGTCTATCAAAAATCCCTTGTGTGTCCTGGAAAGCCACTGTCTATCATTGCAGTGTGAATGCATCCTCTTCTCTGGTGAGTTACAGCTACTGAAAATACTTACAGCATTTTTATTTTGAAGGCAACACTGTAATTATTAGCATTTTGCAATTTTAGAGCATTATGGATAAATACTAGTAATTAGATAGTCTCTGAACAACTGTGAGCTGAAGTAGTCCCATTTTGTGCACAAAGCTCTTTTCTGTCCTATCTGTGCTCTCTCGTTTGTTTAGACAGCAAAATGTGCACTCTAATAGTACTTAGGTTGCTGTGGTAATTTCTGGGTTCTACCCTTTCCTCTACAGCTGCTCAGTGAGTGCAAAAGTTGTTGAAATGGATGCAGTTTCTTGTGAAAAAAGGCTCTGATCAGCAGGAGCCAGGGTGGATGGGCAATGGTTTGCCCAAAACAACCTGGTACGTGTCAGAGCAGAATGATTTCCCAACTTTGCCTTCTGCTCTCTCAGCTCACACTGCCTCCTTTTCTGGCTTTCAGTGTATGAGTTAAAATTAATTACCTTTTCATCCTCAGGTAGAGTGACCCTTACTGCTCAGTCCATCCCAGGACCTAACCCTGAGAGAGCCATTGAGAGCCAGGGGGAGACAGGGAAATGGCCAGGGAGGCTCTGCTGGGAGTGGGAACATTTCCCATTACATACTGGGGGATTTCTGCAAAAGCAGTAGCATAAATGTTTAATGACAGTGATAGGAAATAAAACATTGTTCCTTTAGTAAGGTACAAATATCTGCAAGCACAGCTTGGACTGTTACTTCTGGCAGTGTTTTGTGTGCTGTTCCTAAAGATGTCCAATACAGGAATAACTACCTTGCAATGCCTGAAACCTGTCAGGTTTGGAGAAGTACTGGACTTTTTGAGCTCAACTCCTGGTAATGTGAAAATCAATAGTCCTATCTGCTTTGGAAATTAGTATGTGTAATGAGGTTATTTTACAGTTTATATCCTGATTTCGTACTTTAGCTTCCATGAAAGGGAAGCCCCTGTTCAAGAAATCTGCCTGCTTTCAATTAATTTAGAAATGTTTTATAAATATTTTTTTTCTTATTATTACCTTATACAAGTGTTCCAGCTAAGCACTTTAATTGTTTACCCCACATGAAATTTAGTAACGTGGCTTGAATGAAAACAGTTCTCCTTTTAAACTTTTATTAACTCATACTGTGGAATGCTTAAATTATTTCAGAACCAATTTATAATCAAATTGCAGCACCACTGCAGTACAGCAATATCTTGTCAAACAGATGTCATCCCTATAAAGCCACACAAAACAAAGAAGTTTATGGCACAGCATCTGTTGATGTGAAAGATGCCTGAGCTGGAACAGTTTCATTTCTTGTTTATGAAATGGTTGGTCCTAAAAGTCTCTTTATTCATCATGGTTGTACAATAAATTAAAAGGAGCATTATGACACTGGGTATGATCAGACTGTAAATGTCTAATAATGAAGGAATAGGGTAATAAGCAGCATTAGAGGAGCACCTGTTACTGCTGCTGCAGCAAAGATGGCATTTCCATATTCACTTGTAGGAGACCTGATATTCTCCATCCAGAAAGCAAAACAGCCCCCAAACCCACAAGAAATAAGCCAGTGGAGGGATGAGGGACACAAATGCTATTTTGTAACAGCAAGAGAGTATGTGATGTATTATAATTTATGTGCATTTTCTGGAAGGAATAAATATAAAGTAGTGATTGGTATAAATAATTGCTCCTAAGTGTGTGCTGCTGGGTGTGAGCATCTTAGAACTATGCTGTGGCAAATATGTTTGCATAATGCACTAAAAATCTCATTAGATACTGTTGGTTTTAAACTGCCTGCCCACTGAAGTACCAGATTGGTAACAGAAAATACATTTGGAAGCAGTTCATTCTAAAGCTGCAGAATTTAAGATGGAAAACCCCTTCAAGCAGAGCACAGCCCCTGCTCTCCCATGGATCTGCAGCCCAGTGAGTGTCCTTGATCCATTGAGGTCTTCTACATGAATGTGTTTTCCAAAAGAATAATGCAGAAATATAAATTCCAAAGTCTTCAAGTAAATAATTAGAATTGTTCTGATAATTTTTACATTAAATGAAAAACAAATCTAATAAATTTTGAGCATTTTGTAGGAAAAATTGCAGTATATTTTGCTTTAAGGTTGACTTGCAAAGAGTGCCTGCTGTGTATTACTTCCATATTTTTTCTTATAAGAGTGCTAAAGAGTGAGAACTGTGTCATGTTTTAAAATTAAATATAGGAAATGTATTTGTGGTTATCTTAGTACAAACAGAAATATTCCAATTTTATTTCCCTATCTTTGCATTCAGACTGCTATTTTATTTTATATGATATACTATATATTCTTCACAATAACCCTCTGGGGTTATCAGCCTTACCTAATTACTTTGCATCTTGAACCAAAAGTGCTAAATTTTGAAGTGAAAGTTTAATTAGTTGTAATTTTTCCTTATATTGAAGCTGTGTGAATGTATTCATCAGAATAATATATCTAGAACCCTTTTTGGCATAATTCAGTGCCTGCCTGTGGGAACAGAAATGTCTCTTTAAAAGAGTTTTACCATCATGACTCTTAATTGTTTTGATAATGAGAAAATTCAGCCTAAAAAATAACTACATGAGGTAGAGCATGATAGGCTGGAATGGGAAAATTACCTGCATGAAAAATGCCATCCCTCTTCCCAAATGTTAATCTCTTAACCCAAAACAGTGCCATTATTCAGTGAGGGAACAGGGCTGTTAAAGTGTACACACTTATGTCTCAAAAATGTCCCAACTGTGCACTGGTGGGCACACATTTCCCTGTGTAAGGAGTCATTAGCCTTTGTCTCTGCAACCATTAATTTTTCAAGAGTCTTTTTCATTCTGGAAGGAAAAAATTACTTTTGTTACAATTGCTTTTTAGTAATTTGGAGAAGTTCCAAATTATTTATTAAGACATCTGGTCAATATCTATTTTTTTATCATCTCATATCTTTCAGAAAGTGTGAGTGTATGTTGGATGATAAAGAGGATTTAGAGGCTTTGGGAGGTCTTTTGCTTTTCTTTTCTGTGTTTGCCAGTTTGAAACTCATCTGTCGCAGACATCTTTTCATAAAAATCCTTTCTTTAGGATTTTCCCTTCTGGGAAGCTGAGGCCCCAGAAAAAGAATGTAAACAATGGTTATCTGCTGCTGTGGAATGCAACAGGTGCATCTGTGACTGGCCCATCTTGGATGTTTACAATTAATGGCCAATCAAGGACTGAGCTGTCTCAGAGTCAGAGAGAGCTCCTTTGTTATTCATTCTTTTCTGTTCTTAGCTTAGCCAGCCTTCTGAGAACTTTCCTTCTATTTCCTTTTAGTATAGTCATAATGTAATATAGATATCATAAAATAATAAATCAAGCCTTCTGATCATGGAATCAGCATTCTCATCTCTCTCATCCTGAAAACCCTTGTGACCACGATCACACTCATCCATTCTCAGTCCCAGTGTTTTCCTTTGATGCATTCTGCAAAGCACTGAGGCTGCTGGGTTCTGCAGTCCCACATATTATCACCTTTTGCTGTAACACTGGACTTCACCCAACTGCAGGGAGAAGGAAAATGTCCACATTGAGAAAAATAATGTTTTCCTAAAATTTGAATAATTCCTGTAAATGGCAGAACAGAATGGTAAAATGAACCATACCTTTATTACCTCTGTGTCTGCTGTCTTATTTAACACTTTAAAAGTATTAAATATTTCTTTATCGACATTCAAAACTGTTACTTTAAAATGTAAATTCCTGTTTCATAATTCAATTGTGATGAAGTTATAATCTGAGAGTTCCTTACAAGGCTGAGTGCAGCTCTCTAAAGGAATGGCTTTTGCTCCAACAGGAAGCAAGTGTTCCTCCCAGAAGCTGTTCAGGTGTGACGTGTGTGACTACACGAGCACCACGTACGTGGGAGTGCGCAACCACCGCCGCATCCACAGCTCGGACAAGCCGTACAGGTGAGTGCCTGCTCAGCCTCAGCCTCAGCCTGCCAGGGCCCTGCTGCCCTGCCCTGCCCTGCCAAAGGAGCTGCAGTTACACTGCTGTACTGCACATTACTCAGGGAGACACACTTGCTGCCTCACTCAAGCTATGTAATTAAGATTTGCTAATTTTTCCAGAGTGCATCTTTTGCTGTG